>NC_056725.1:1936598490-1936643490 GCF_019279795.1 Protopterus annectens | reverse complement strand
CATTATTCCTAAGTTGCCACCTTTTCAATTGGCCAGTGTCTGATTCTATCCTACAAATGAGAATAATTGCATGAAACATATACCCACACACAATGCAAAGGACATGACACCACACAGTTTGCTTACATATAAATATTTATTTGTGTACTATTTCAGTTGTTTATGCCATTTTTCATAGCATTTAGGTGTTTGAAATACATAATACCTGATTAATGCAACTCTCAAAGAAAATATATGATACAGTAATCTGCAAAAATAATACACTTAGCTGTCTAGGCTAAAGCCTTCAAGTAGTACAACAGTAAAAAACACACTTGCCTTTAAGACAAGAATCAATCAACACTTAATTACAGATGTAGTTCAACAGCTTCCAATTACACTCTGTAGTCTACCCCTAGGGGAAATGTATCAATTGTCACAATGTAAATGTATCTATTACGTAACAATGCTTAACTTAAAACGTCACTATCACACTGACAAACAGAACTGTGTGTAAGACAATAAGCTCTAGCCCACCACTGTTCCCATAGTGAAACATATGAAAATGTACAGCCATATACCATTATGTTTCTAATTATTGATATTCCTCACATGTTGTAAAAGCCTAGGTTAAAAGCATTTAATACCCCTCCCCCATAAAATGTCTTACAAGGGCATATAACAATGCTCTCTATACACTGACTATCAGACTGTACAGGGTCACACATGTTTTGTCCAGCTGTAGCCCTCATATATATGGACCCTATCCCACAACTAGTGGGAGTCCACAACATCACTGGAATGATAGCAGGAATGTCAGCACTAAATAATGAAAGACCATACCTATTAACCTCTTCCTGCATGACATCTGGACAAAGCCTGGTATATAAATGGAGGACAGAGGCTGAAACACAGGACCATATGTGAAATATTGCTGTTATACACTATGAAAGTTGCTGGCATTACAGGATTGGTTGCAACATACCCTTACTCAGGAATATGAAGTCAGAAACACAAATGGATGTTGCCATGTACTGACAGCAATCAACGGAGAGAATGCCACCGATATGTCAGGGACAACACCTGTGTGGGGAACAGACAAACATAACAGCCAGTCCTCTGGCCATCATGTGGATAAGCCCACAGTTGTGAGCTATGCAGGCAGACTGCATTTCATGCAAAACTAGCATGTGCACACAAACCCTGTAAAACTAGCAGTATTTAATGCATATAACAGCAATACTCACACACTGTCCCTAGGTCTGGAACCTTATACAAACATGCACTTGGTCTGTGTACATAAGTGTTGTTGTAAAAGGTATTTCTACCTGCTGTCTGTAACACTGCTGCCCCCACACATGTAGGATGTCTTTCATACAGGCAAGGTAAAGGGACAACGCCCACATGATGTAGTTATTTACAGTAGCGGGTTGCTATGACATTGGCTAGAGGAAGAACTGCACAGCAGTCTGCATGCAGTTAGCAAGTGGGAAACAGCAATTGGTGCACAGGCCATCATCTGAACATGAGCATCACCTACAAAAGTCATGCTTCAACCTATTCAAACAAGCTCGATCCCAGTATTGGAGAGAGAGAGAGAGAGAGAGAGAGAGAGAGAGAGACCAAAAAATAAAAAAATTAGAATCCACATAAACAAAACCTAAAAAAAAATTAAGAAACAAGAAGACAACTTGTACACAGAAGGAACCTGAAGATAAACCAGGTACGCAAAACATGTAAGCATGTAATTGAATGTAGTACTTGGTCTGTAATAATGGGATAGAAGATTATGAAAGATGTATATGTGCCATCAAGACTTGCTGTAATGATGTCCTGCTGAACAAACGCTATGGACATAGCATCTGGCTCTGTCTGCAGTGGGCCACACCTGTCAACTGTGCAGATATTCACAGAATGTCAAGATTTAGCCATCATAGTGTTTGTTCTGTTCCTCCAAACGTCTATATAAGTCTGGCAAATAGCTGCAGATGGAAGTAATGACGTAATGACAGACACATGAGTTTCAGACCCCACCTCCTTCAGAACAGTCATGATAATGCGAAATGTATCATGCTACAAACTTCATAGGTTTGTATAGGCATATCTACGATCTGTCTCTGTATATTTCCCCTAATGTTAGGCTCTGTCCACATGTGATGCTCTAAGAGGTGGATAGGTTGGGTCACAGCTGAGGAGCCTGACACACCCTGGGAAAGGACAACTCACATATGGCAACCACTAGAGTGTCTGTCAAACAGTCGTGTCTGTGCCACTGCTAGGCCAGTTAATGGGATGTTGCCCATATCCATATGTTACCTGTGAATATGAGTATTATACATGTTTGTATTGTAAATCTAGGATACCTATCTAGGGCAGGAATATAGTAAAGCACTGCTGCAAATGTGTGTGTTAAACTGCATGTGATATATTGAATTAATAGCATTCAACTGTACAGTATTCTTCTAAACAATGTTCACAGTTGTGACAGATATCTAGTCACTTACACATATACTTCTGTTATGGTAGCTATATTAATACTTTATCAAAACTGACTTCCCTGTTTTATCACCCAGTGATGTGGACCAATGACCAGAAGTTCTGGTATAACAGGTTGAGACGTATGATTGAGGTGCAAGACTGTAAATACAGTGTGCCATAATGACATAGAACACAAATGTATACCAGGTATCCCCTGAGCATGTGTACGTATGCATATGTTCAGCTGAAGGGCACAGAAGTAATAACATGGGTCACAAGCAGTCAGGAAAATAGGATATGCATGTTGCACATGTGTGTAATATCACTGTCACTGCATACAAGAAAATAAAATGTGTACTGCTACTGACTGTTGCATTGCCATGGCACTGATATGGGTACTAAGGTAGGCATGCTTATCATGTAGTAATGAGAGAAGTCTACAACTGTGTTATGACCCACTGTCCATGCCTACCACTAACAGCTATATCAACACTCATATACACTGGATATCAAAGTGTACACATCCCTGTTGGAATGCCAGGTCTGTGTGCTGTATGCCAATGAGACCACAGAAAGTCATGTCAAAATATTTCTCACCTCTAATGTGACCCATATCCTGTACAATTCTACTGAAAAATAAAATAAAGCTGTTTTATGGAAGGTGAGCAACCATTGCCAAGTGAAGATGTGATATGACCTTAGAGTACAAACCAAGACAAATGGATGCTGTAATCATCTCAGCAGGTATTTGCACAACATATCAATGTAAGGGTGTGCACAAACATTCAACTGGCTTACTGTACTGAGTATTAATTCTCATATGTTGACAAGTTGTTAGGAGGGACCAGCTAGCCACAGGTGGGGGTCATGCCATCCAGCCCCCACTGACAAATGCTGAGGAGCTCCTTGCCAGTCTTGGGGTACCTGCCCACCAGACAAGCCAGCAGGCTGAAGGCAGCATTGTGGAGGTGGGTGCCACCCACACAGTGGACAAGGAGCCTGCAGGTAATACCCCAGGGCACATTACTAGACCACTGTTGCTTATCCATTTTCATCTGTAAAGTATCTATATGCATATGTCAGATAGGATAGTCTGTTGCTGCAGTGTAGTAATGAACAGATGTGCATAATCTCTAGTATTGTGTGTTTGTACTGTCAATGTGCTGAAATGCTGCTCCCACCCTGTACCAATGCCACAGGTGTGGCTACTGACATTACTTCTCTTACACAACTATTTAGGTCCCTCTGATATAGAACTGGGGCAGCAGCCTGTAGCTGGTGAGTATGGAGTTTTGTTCAGGTTTGCAATACACCGACCATGTTATGGCCATGCTATTTGCCATGCACATATTTAACACACCTACCCATAATGCATGCTGTACATGTTCACTTATTGTTGGTGTTAACTGCACTGTATCACAGTAGTCACCATGGTGGCATATCTGAAAGGTATGTAACAGTCCTGCACTATTCCTAACAACCTGGCAGTGCAAGATGTGTGGACAGAGATGAACATAATGGTGGGACAAATGGCCTACAGTAGGGACATATCTGAAACATTACCCTTATACAGTGGCTACAACAGTGTATACACTACTATTACAATGGCAACTGTTTCTGATATAACAATGGCAAACCACAATACCACATTCCAAACATTTTATAACCTGTAATGTGATCCTAACATGAGCAGTGCATGTTTAATAGGGAACCCTATGTTAGGACAACAAATATGGGGTATATATACCTTAACAAACGTTGGAACCATATATGTGCACACACTCCAAATAACACATTGTGGAAGCAGCTTGTGATGTACTGACAGCAGTCAATCTTCTGGAATACACACCTTCCATCACATACAGGGCCTAAATGTTACACCAAGTAATGGTCTGCTGTCCAAGAAGTATGTCCACATTTGTCCACTCACCTGCAACAGAGGCAGCAGTGGCTGGCACACATCTTACAAACCACGAAACAGATCCCATATCCAAAAGGTAGCACTCAGGAATGTGAAAAGTAGCCTTACCTCACCATTGCATATACCATGGCAAACAGTGCAGACAGTCACGTATGTGTGAATGAAGTATGGGACAACACTGACGTAGAAAACACACAGATGCCCATCCAAAACAGATGACAAAACATGTTGCAAACTGGTCATAGAGGCTGTGCAGAAACATGCAGCAACACTGAGGGACTTGCAGGAATGTCTAGCAAGTACTGCTTGTGCAGTACCCGTGTCGACAATTGCCTGGATTCTGCATAAGTGTGGCCTATGGGTTAGGGTAATCAGACGGAAGAGTTATCCCACATAATACATCATGCAGGGCTCTCTACAGGTAGCATAAGCATAACATCAAGTCTCCCAAAGGCATGTGTTGCAATGTGTAATGGTGTCATGAGACCAAGTCTCAAACCAACAGACAGTATTCATAAAGATACGTGTGGTACACAAGCAACACCTCACTCCACCTCGGGGCCACCATCCCCAATATTAAGCTTGCTGGTGCCAGTGTACACCTTTAGGTTTGCTGTTCATTAGCTGGAACTAGGCCGATAGACATGGTGCTTGGAAAATAATACTCATGTGTGGCCCATAGTTGTCAAGCATCTGCAATAAGGCTGAGGATGGGGAGGGGTGTCAGCTTGAAACACAGCACTGAACTGAAGCATACATCCAAAACTTGCTAAGAGTGGCTGTATCTGAACACAGCGAAGGTTATGAATAGTGCCAGACATAACCCTGACTCTACAGCAATAGTGAAGCCATTGTGTGATCTCCAAGGGCTGTGCACATGAGCTAACCTTGCAATCTGGCAGAGTTGGGGGACATTTGTAGGGCAGTGTGACCAAATAATGGCAAGTGAAGATGGCCCATGCTAGTATACACCTTCCAGGAATAGTAACTGCTGTAGTTCACTTAACAGGTGCGTCAACAAACCATTGTGTTAAGGGTGTGCACACTTATACAAACCACATATTGTATTCATCTCATTCAGCATCTGCACGAGTAACACATTTGTTTGATACTGCATTGGATTGCACAGGTCATATGTCACATAGGTGTGTGTAATGTTAACAAATGCAGCATTGTGGCCCCGCTGCATTTCATAGAAGAGGCTGACATGTCAACAAGGGTGTGCACACTCCTCATATCTACATTACGCTCTGAATGTTGTTGGTTTAACTGGATTTTATTGCACATACATACACTGCTGATGACATCTGCAAATCAAAGGACAGGCCTTAATTATTGACATCAGTCCTCATATCATCCTAGGTATGTGTCAGACAAACACATAGGGGCTGTGAGCAACAGAGCAAACATAACTGCCACACATATACACATTCAGCAATGGTGTCCACACTTGTGAGGCATGGTGCACAGTGCAAGCCAGTGTGCTGTACAGGTGCACAGCAATACTGTGTATATGGGTGCAGTGTGTTCCAGGGGAAGGGGCATCACCTACTAACACAACTCATGCATCAAAGAGATGTATAATGTTGGTAACAAGGATTGAGTATGGCTGCAGTGCATGTTGTTGAGTGCCATATGTCATGCATGTTGACTGTTGGGTAATGAGAGGTCTGTGTAATATCTTTGTGCCACCTCACCTATAAGTGTGTGTGTGTGTGTGTGTGTGTGTGTGTGTGTGTGTGTGTGTATGTGTGTGCATAAATAAATCATAATATACAGGTATTAATTTAATTTCTTGTCCGCCCCTCACAGGTGGCGAGTTGGGTCAGGGTCACTCCTGCAGGCAAACTGATGTTAGTGTCCATACAGACTTTGACAATGATGATAGGCATAGTGAGGCAAAGGCAGGGTTATCAGGGGCTGATTCTGTGCCATTGGTTGACATCCCACTTTTATTCACCCCATCCCTGTACACAGTCACAACGCCCATACGTACCCCATCACCAGTGGCCATAGATGAGGGACAGTTGGCAGGTGGCGGCATGGGACAGGAAAGTGTGGTGACTATGGCAAGTGTGTCTGTACAGAGCAGCCATAGCCAGATGACCGATGAGGTACCACACAGGCAGATGTACAGGGGTGCTCGTAGGAGGGTTGCTGGCCATCATGCTTCTGGCAGAAGTGCCACAGCAGGTGTCAGCAGATGCATGTTTCAGGCCACCATGGAGGCACAGGCATGTATGGAACGTTACACAAGTGATAGTCTGAGGCTCAGAGGGCTACTCTTCCTGCTGTACTTGACTACATCCGTGATCTTGCAGGTGCCCACCATTATTTTGCAGAGGTCATGGATAGTCGTTTGGGTGAGATGGTGGAAATTCTTGATCGTGTGGTGTCTGTGGTAGAGCATGTGGTAGGAGTAGGACAAGTGTGTCTGTACAGAGCAGCCATAGCCGGATGACCGGTGAGATACCACACAGGCAGATGTACAGGGGTGCTCATAGGAGGGCTGCTGGCCATCATGCCCCTTGCAGAAGTGCCACTGCAGGTGTCACCAGACGCATGTTTCAGGCTGTCATGGAGGCACAGGCATGTATGGAACATTACACCAGAGATAGTCTGAGGCTCCAGAGGGCGACTCTTCCTGCTGTATGTGACTACATCTGTGATCTTGCAGGTGCCCACCGCTATTTTGCAGAGGTCATGGATAGACGTTTGGGTGAGATGCTGGAAATCCTTGACCGTGTGGTGTCTGTGGTAGAGCATGTGGTAGGAGTAGGGCATCAGCCATGTGGACATAGGTCAGCAACACCAACAGGTGGAGGTCTGCATGGACATGCAACAACTCACTGCCGCTCCCGTAATGGCAGTACCAGCACCAGCACTGCAGGGGGGTGCTGCCCACAACACAGCAGGCCACATACACATGGTCCTGGCCAGTCCCAACAGGGACGCGGATGCAACGAACAACTGTCATCATCAGGGGAGAGTACCATATCTGGGCTTCTGCCTGGTAGTGCTGTACAACCCCTGGCAGGCACAGTTCTTGTGTCCTTGGCCAGACACGGTGAACTGTACACCCTGTCATGTACAGTCTGCAGCTGTCCAACATACTCCTGTATAGGGCAGCCACATGGCACAAATGTGTGCATACACACATACATCACCAACACGGCTAGGGCACCTCCATACCTACACATGCCATGTCTGCACAGGCCATCTAATAGAGAACCCCCTAACCCAGACACATAATGTCAACCAAATGGCTCAGCCTAGGTCTCTGGCAAATGCACAACACACCCTGTGCATATGACGATACATGTGCCACATCTCTGTCATCCATACCATCGATGCAGGGACGTGCTAATATGGTTCTGATCACAGGGTGAATGTACTAAGGTTTAGCAATGTAATGCTGTTTAACATGTTGTCAGCTGAAATGATTAATGCTTACACATCAGGGTGTGTAGCTGTCCAGCCATGATGCATTATAGCTGTTATTAACACTGACTGATTGTGGTCTCCATAATGTATTCTGTTTGTGTTCTATGTGTCTATGTGTCAGCGGGATGTGGGTTTGCTGTCCTTTCCTACAAGGGGTATGGCACTCTGGTGACACATTGACTGTGTCATATCCCGGGTAGAGTTGAATGCAAGTAACAGGTCTGTTTAACAGTATAACAGTTACTGCATGTGCCACATGGCTGATAGGTCTGAGGGGTGTATACAGGTGATTGCATGGTGGCTGATGTAAGCAGCTCTCCTACAGTGGACAATGGTAAGTGTACTAAGTGGCACACACCAAATGTTTGTGAATAACACACAAACAGAGGCGCTGATGTTGATGCAATACACAGAGAATACTGTTCACATGGATGTACTTCATTTTGCAGTGAATTTAGTTTGGCCTATGTAATTCCACCAAAATTGCCAAAACATCACATCAGTAAATAATCAGTCCGCCAGCTTAATGTCATTGACAATGGTACTGGCATGGTATATGTCCTCTTCCCCAATGTAGTGCAATCCTGGAGTTGGTAAACATAGGTGTGCTGGTGTGGGGGGCACAGCCCCCCACTTTGGAGGGGTGTGGTGGTGTAGAACCACACATAGTGTGATTAACAACTACTTAACCTGTTAACATAAACTGTACAGTATAAAAGCACACTAAGCAGGGGGATATGCACAACAATAGCCCCAATGTGGATGGCTGTGCCCACAATAACCACACCCAACTATATATACCAACTCCAGTATCACTGTAAAGCTGTACAGTGGGGAAGAGGGCATTTACACATCCACTACTAGTTTTGATGGAATGAATTTCCACACGATGATTGCTTTGAAATGTTATCTTTTGCCAGTTAGTACTCGGACAAATGATCTCCTGTGAAATATATTTTCTGCAAACTGAAGAAGATCCATTCACATACACACACACTTACTTGGCAGCACTGAGAGTAGAACCCCTACCAAGGTACTTAGTGCTACCAATGTGTTTGGCCTTAATTGCACACACCACAGAGCTTTTAGGGTGAGCTGTGTTCTGAGCTTCCTGTTAAATGAAGACCATCACTAGGCCTTGTATAGTATGGTAATGGGGGATGTACTGGGTGTTGAACAATACATAGTATGACATACTGTCATATACACATTGACAAACACATACAGTCATAGACACATTTGGCAGACCTGGGTTTAACAGTGCTAACTAACTTGTCAGTGAGTCCATACTGTTACAGAGTTTTTGCACACAACACATGCATCACTGGGCTGAATAGTGTTATCGCTTACCTGTATGGTTGATGGTGACAGCAGTCCTCATACAGTGGACCTACATGTACAGGGAGTACCATGGTGTAAAGACAGTATACCCAGCACCCACATCTCACATTGGATATTGTACTCACTGAAACCCATGATAATGCTCTGACATACCACAATCACACATTGACCAGGACTGCAATACAAACCCTTGTCTATCTAATCAGTGCTACTACAAGGATATGCATTTATTGCACATGCCACAGGGATAGTAGGGTGAGGGTTTGTCATGGCTCTCCTAATGTCAGCAACATCACCATCCCTTATAATGTATGGCAAGATTTAGTGTATTTGGAGAATGTGGCCTCAAAATGCTGTCTCCTACAAATATGCACACTCACACACAATTGCACACACATACACATACTCACATTTGCCAGGACTCAGAGGGTAATCCACGCCTATCTACCCATTTGTAGAACAGTTTTATGCTGGTACTGCAAGCTCCAGGCAGCCTATAGGGTGAAGAGTGTAACAAGGTACATTTAATGTGAATTACAGCAGCAGCCATTTCTAAGTATAGCAATGGGGGTGTACTGGGTGAGAAGGCCCTCAGAGTATTTTCAACTACAAGTTTACAAACACACGGACACTGTTATTTTCAGTAATGCACACTGACACATTTGTCAGTACTGAGGTCCATAGGTACAGGTGTTCCTAGGTGTGTACCGGGCTAATGTCCATGGAGAGATGAGAAGAGTAGAGCATGTGGGTACACTGGTATCATTCCACCTGACATCAGTCAGCAAGCCATCTATCAACTGATGCCACTTGAGTGATCCCCAGGGTGACAGTTAAATTCAACATCCAATCATCTGGTTTTCTCTTGCAGAGGGCCAGTGACATGCTCAAACTGACATGTGTGCAACATATATTGCATAACATGGCCAGTGTCTGGGTTACAGACCTGTACCCAAGCATGTTCAGTTGACTGTTGTAGTCTGGTTGAGGTATCCATGGCATGTGGTGCATACAGAATAGGATTTCCTAGATGTGGCTTTCATAACACAACTGGGCAGCCATGCCAGTGTCAGTCTATCAGAGATTGCCTGTAAGCAGCCAAGATGGATACGTGACATCTGCACATCTGTACAGAGGACAGACAAAAATTAGCTAGCCAACAGGTTATGCATTAGGATGAATGTTTTGACAGATAGATGTCTGACACTGATAGGCATGCCATTACTACATGACAGCAGTCTTCAATGACATGTCCTAAACACAAAGTAGTCTACAGTTAATATCAACATATCAGATCGATATCCAATAGGAGATACTTAAAAACATATAGCTCAAACACCAAGAACAGGATAGTCAGTACTCAGAGTCCAGCTCTGTATGCAGGGGTGTATAGTTCCAGTACTGCAATCTGCAATCTACTCTTACTTGGAAAAGCACTGTTGAAAGTAGTAACGTAATGATACAATACATGCAATTGTGACTGCGTATAACCTGGGATACTACCCATGTGTGAAACACGTACAAAGAGAAAGATTGTGGTACTACCCATGTATACTCAGGTATCCCAGACAGTATATTCACACCCCTTGCTGCTGTAATGACAGCATACAGAATCAAGTTATGTACATTGAATTAATTACACTTATTAAATATGCCATTACCCTGCTGTTTTATCAGACTGGAATGTAGTCACTGGTTACCAGGGCTGAGCTATGCTGAGCAGGAGTAAGCACTGCTTAAATGTAAATGCTAAGCAGATTTGCACACTGGTAAGTGCCTTCTCGTTTAACCATAGGTTAGCACCACTTACCGTCATGCAAACCAGTGCAAACCCGCTTAAAGCTGCTCAAAACTACCTTAACCACTCTGTATCTAACAGTCCTTGTTCTGCCTAGCAACAAAATAAACAGCCCTTGCAGGTTTTGAACCCAGGACCCGCTAAACTATAGTCACTGCACTTAACCACTATGCCATCTGAGCTGTAAAAATGTCTGTTGCTTTTTCAAATATATCAGTCAGTACACGTACTGAATAGTAGTGAACAATTGCTTTGACTACTACAATTGTTTATACTTGTTAGTGAAAATAGTGTTGAATCAGTCATGTTTTTATATCTAAATATACACATATCAGATAAATATGGTGGGATACATCTGAGAAGGTATATACAACACTCATGTTTACACATAATAAGGATATGTATATATATATATATATATATATATATATATATATATATATACATATATATATAAAATACATATATATATGTATATATGTATTATATGTATGTGTATATATATATATATATATATATATATATATATATATATATATATATATATGACCAAAAACCAAACCCACAAAAGCGTAGAATGAATAAAAACAGTCCCAAGGCTGCAGACGGATAGACACCAATGTAGAGAATCAAAAAGAGCACATGCACAAACACTGTTGCTGAAACGATAGTTCAAACACGATAATCCAAATAGAAAATCCATAGATGTAAAACAGCTTTATTAAAATAAAGAACGTAAGCGCTTTCACTATTAAAAATAGCTACACTATTACTATACTAATACTAAACGTTACAATTTAAAATACTAAACTTGATATATAGAGCTGGAGTTCACTTCTCTCGATACTACTAGACAGCGCCACTTCCTGTTAGCAAACTGATTCTCCTGCACTATACGTGACTAACAATACTAAAATCACAAATATAAACACAACTTTATAAAAAACTCTTCAAAATCTATGTCATGATGATTATAAAACAGTTGAAATATTATAGCGTAAACCTACTTGCAATAAAAACTAAATCATAGTAGTGTCACATAGGCAATTAATAATCTTCCAATGATGTCAAATAGCGTCATTTCCTATTAGCTCCTACAATACATTCATGCTATGAACCAAGTAAAAATAACAGTAAGAATCACGGCTGTGAGCCCAGCTAGTGTAGAACATACCAAGACTCTGTGTACTGCTAATGTGTGAAACAACCATTACTTAATCATATAGCAGCATTGGGTCTGACGATCAATCTACGGACCCAAAGGTAGTGTACACGAACATAATGGATGATGGCTATGGGGCATATGAATAGAATATCCGAAAGCCTGCTGACCATAATTAGTAGTTATAACATATGTTTACATGTAATGATCATAATATAGTGTAAGACAACGATCTCTTGGTCATGTTAATTCCAATGGTCGATCTACGAACCTTGGAGTGATGTATAGAAGTAATGGTAAATACTAGCTGCAAGGCATATGGAAAAAATATCACAAGCCTGCATACAGATGCTGGTCAAGGTTATCAATACTACAACGATTACTGCATGCCATTAGCGCTGATAGAAGGGAGTGTACCGGTGATCACAAAACCAATGCTAAGGTGTTGTCTAAACTATAACGGTACTGGCTGCAAGGCATATGAAATGAGACATCACTAGCCTGCATGCAATTGCTGGTTCGGATTCTTGATATCACTACAACTAGCATACGCCATGTGTACTGCTATAAAGAAATGTACCCATTATCGCAGAACCAATGCTACGGTATTTGGTAAAATACAGCGGTACTTATGTATAAATTATACATAAGGCATGATAGCTCGAACTTATACCCCCCCCACCAATCTTACTAGATGTACACAACTGGGGGGAGGTGCTACCTAGTGTATTGGTGTAAGTGTATAACATAGGGTGTATGTACTGTTATAAAACTATGTGGGCAGAACCCATTCTCATACCAATCTATACATGTGACACTATATTATGATCATTACATGTAAACATATGTTATAACTACTAATTATGGTCAGCAGGCTTTCGGATATTCTATTCATATGCCCCATAGCCATCATCCATTATGTTCGTGTACACTACCTTTGGGTCCGTAGATTGATCGTCAGACCCAATGCTGCTATATGATTAAGTAATGGTTGTTTCACACATTAGCAGTACACAGAGTCTGGGTATGTTCTACACTAGCTGGGCTCACAGCCGTGATTCTTACTGTTATTTTTACTTGGTTCACAGCATGAATGTATTGTAGGAGCTAATAGGAAATGACGCTATTTGACATCATTGGAAGATTATTAATTGCCTATGTGACACTACTATGATTTAGTTTTTATTGCAAGTAGGTTTACGCTATTATATTTCAACTGTTTTATAATCATCATGACATAGATTTTGAAGAGTTTTTTATAAAGTTGTGTTTATATTTGTGATGCTAGTATTGTTAGTCACGTATAGTGCAGGAGAATCAGTTTGCTAACAGGAAGTGGCGCTAGTAGTATATAGAGGGTAGTATCGAGAGAAGTGAACTCCAGCTCTATATATCAAGTTTAGTATTTTAAATTGTAACGTCTGAGGAAGCTATTTTTAATAGTGAAAGCGCTTACGTTCTTTATTTTAATAAAGCTGTTTTACATCTACGGATTTTCTATTTGGATTATCGTGTTTGAACTATCGTTTCAGCAACAGTGTTTGTGATTGTGCTTTTTTTGATTCTCATATATATATATATATATATGTATGTCCCCTTCAAAACATCTAAAACCCATAACATCTAATTTCATAACATTGAGACCAGAACATCTAAAACCCAAAACATCTAAAACCCATAACATCGAATTTCATAACATCTAACACTACAAATCACATGAAAATAACATCCCTTCCACATATAATGACACCAAACTACCAAACACACTTTTTACTATGTTTCTGCAGGGGGGCGTGATACAGTAGAGTTAGAAAATTAACTTTTTTTCACTGTCGTGCAATCCTGGAGTTGGTATATTTAATTTACGGGTGGTGTGGGGTGCAGGCTTGGCCCCCTGCGTGTTTGGTAGTTTGCTGTCATTATACGTGGAGGGAATGTTATTTTCATGTGATTTGTATGAAATTCGATGTTATGGGTTTTAGATGTTTTGGGTTTTAGATTTTCTGGTCTCAGTGTTATGAAATTAGTTGTTATGGGTTTTAGATGTATACACACACACACATATATATATATATATATATATATATATACATGTATATATAACATATGCCCATAACATCTAGTGGAGTCATACCTCAGCACCATAACTCTCAACCTCTTAGTGCAAGGGAACATAATGTAAGTATTGCAGTTATAAATGTAGAATGTTGCTACAGTAACAGGGGTTGTGTCAACAGACATGTGAAGGAAGGCTCTTCTGAAACTGACATGTATGCCATCGTTTACTGACAGACATCATAAAATCATCATAGTGAATTACCACACAAATCACAGTAATGATCCTGTGGAACACAGCAGAAATATGACCAATAAATGTGGACAGTCTGAAACAATCTGGTCAGTCCAGAAGTATACACAGAACTCCTTAGTGCAAGATTTGTGAGACAAGCCTGACAAAGGGGATGTTTACAGCCAAGAAAACTGGGATCTATCACAAATACTGGAGTAGATAAGCTCACACAGTTGATGCATTCACACCGTCCTGTCTGTCCTAACACATATTAACTGGAGGAGCAGAGGTCCCAAGCACACATACTTCCCACTAATTAGTGACATACATCTTCACAGCATCCCACTGCTTTTTCAGAAATACAGAACACGTATGGTGGCCAGGCAACAGTACATCTGACAAATATCTGGACATAACATCACACTAGTTAATACACTGAGCTGTTAGGCATGTCACCAGCACTGTCTGAACTACAGGCAGATTGCCACAGCACTAACCCAATTCTCCTATGGGGGAATACACATGTAATTGCAAATACAGCAGGCACTGCAGGCATGTAACAGCACGAAGTAAAAGACACCAGTGTGAAAGTGCATACCCACAACCAATCTCAACACAGTCACATTATGGTAAGCTTAATAGTACAGTATATGGCCTGTGTGAACATAACCATCATCATATTTGCCACTCACACACGAACCCTACATATACTGGCCCAATTCACAGTATAGTCTGATGCCTGACTGTGGTATGGGACATGTCTCAATCTGGCCCTACAAACATATACGCTGATAGGGTACCAGAAACTGGAGCAGCATGCAACGTCAGATAGAACAGGACCAAGAACACTGACATCTACCCCAGTTTGTACACAGGCCAAATAACATATTCACACTACACTGCTACACAATACTGACACTGTCAACAATCACCATAAGTAAACATGCCTCACTACTGTACAGACTACAACATAATATCCAGGTTGTGTCCTCAAATATAAGGCCTACTATACATAACATGTCTGGCAGTCTGATATATCACTGGCTTGATGTCAGGAATGATGTCAGTAAATAAATGATATACTGCACATATGCCCCTCTTACTGCATGACATATGGACAATGGGTGACAGACTTGGGGGACAGAGGCACAAACACATAATCACATATTGCTGTGATAAACTGAGAAAATTGGTGTAACAGGGTTTGTTGTGACATATCTCTTTGAGGGATATGAAGTTAGTAACACACATGGATGTCATCAGAGTATGCTACTGCATTTATAAAGACAGAAAATGTGTGAGTAACACACCACATCTAAGACTCCAAACTCTGGCCAGTCTGCAGACAGCCCTACAGGTGAGAGCTTCCTCAACCACATATCACTGTCATGCCAGACTTTAAATCATGCAGAACAGCCATATCCACACACACACTGTTAAACCAACATTATTTCAAATGTAGAACAACAATACTTACATGCTGTCCACATGTCTGGAACATCCCCCTCCAGTTTGTTGGCCTGTCTCCACAGTATTTGTTGTAAGAGATATTTCTAACTACCCTCTGTGATGCAGTTTGTCAGACACCCACATGAAGTCCTGCTCACAGTGAAGGAAAAGGGCCAACACTCACATGAAGTGCTTAGTTATAGGAGTGTGTTTCCATGCAGATGGTTATAGGAATGATACCACAGCTATTCTGCATACAATTAGCAAGTGGGGGACTCCAATTTGTGCACAGGCCATCAGCTGATCATGAGCATTACCTACAAAAGTCAAGCTGCTGCCTATGCAAAACAGATGCATTTTCCACATCTACCAGAGAGGGAGAGAGAAAGAGAGAGACAAAGAGAGAGAGACAGAGAGAAATTAAGAAAGGAAGAGAGAAAGACCTAAGCGTGTTTGCGTATGATCCATGGGTGGAAAGTGGTCTCTGGGTATTATAACTGTTGCATATATTGTTTACTAATCCATACTGTCACATAGTAATTGCACATGGCAGTAGACATTTATGGCTGTGGATTGTCTAAAACAACCTCTACAGTGTTTGACAACTGGTGGTCTTGTAATGGTGACACTGGGACATACAGATCCTCAATATAATAATGTAGCAAAACCTGCACTGCAATGGATCCTGTCATTACACAATCACCCCCAACAGGATACTGATGACACACACCCACTTACCAGTACCGAGTTTCAAACCCCTACCTGGCTATGTATTGCTATTACAACATTACACAGTTATCCCATATGCCACGGAGCTTACATGTCGAAGAGTTGTCCACAGGTATCTTTGAAGGTGAGTGACATCAGCAGCAGTGCTTAAGTAGGGGTAAGGGATGTGCAGTAGGTGTGAATGTCCACAAAATCAGGTGTCAACAAAGACACACACACACTCTCACACAAACACACACATTATCATAGTTGCCAGGACCAGGATTAGAAGGCCTACCTAACTAGTTTGCTACACTACAGTACTGAGCTTATAGGGATGATACTTGGCCAAAGGGTTATTTCAAGGTGACTGACAGCAGGCGTGCTAAATAGGGCGACGGGAGGTGTAGTGATTGTGAATGGCCTCAAAATCATTCATACACATATTTCAAGGTGACTGACATCAGCAGGCGTGCTAAAGTAGGGCAACGGGAGGTGTAGTGAGTGTGAATGGCCTCAAAATCATTCATACACCCACTTGCCAGTGCTGAGATTCAAACCCCTACCTAGCTATGTATTGCTACTACAGTGTACTGCATTTATCGCATGTGACACAGAGCTTATAGAAGAGATGTTGTCCCAAGGTACATCTAAGGTGAGGAACATCACCAGCCCTTGTAAATTCTGGCATTGGGTGATGTAGTGGGTGAGAGATGCCCCACAAAATTTTACTCTACACACACATTTACATTTGCCAGGGATGAGTTTCAAACCTCTATCGAACAATCTTTTTGGACCATTATGGTTACACATTTACCACATGCACCACTGACCTTACATGGTTTAGGTCTGGCAACAGGTACTTCTAAGGTAGATGATATCTACAGGACTGCTAAAATCAGGCACTGAGATGTGTACTGGGTATAAATGGGGCCAAAATCTTTGAGATACGGACATACATATGTACACACACATACACTTTCCATGGATGAGATTTAAACCCATACCTATGTAGTTATTGTTACACCATTGTTCCGCATTTATGGCACATGCCATGGAGCTTACATGTTGGAGAGCTGTGCCACTGTATCTTTGAAGCCGAGGGACATCAGCGGCAGTGGTAAAGGAGGGGTAAGGGAAGTGTTGTAAGTGTGAATGACCACAAAATCAGGTCTCTACAAGGATACACAAACTCTCTCACACAAACACTCATATTTACACAGTTGCCAGGATCAGGATTAGAATTCCTACCTAACTAGTATGCTACACTATAGTATTATGCAGTTATTGTACGTGCCATGGAGCTTAAATGCTAGGGAGCTGTCCAAAGGTATCTTAGAAGGTGAGTAACATCAGCAGCAGTGCTAAAGGAGGGGTAAGGGGAGAGTAGTAAGTGTAAATGCCCATAAAATCAGGTATCATCAAAGACACACACTCTCTCACACAAACATACACAGTTTCACAGTTGCCATGTCTGGGATTAGAGCTCCTACCTAACTAGCTTGCAACACTATAGTATTACATAGTTATCACAAGCTCCACGGAGCTTAGATGTTATACAGTCCTCCAAAGGTATCTTTGAAGGTGAGTAACATCAGCAGAAGTGCTAAGGGAGGGGTACGGGGAGTGTAGTAAGTGTGAATGTCCATAAAATCATGTATCATCAAAGACACACGCACTCTCGCACACAAACATACACATTTGCCATGTCTGGGATTAGAACTCCTAGCTAACTAGTTGTGTCTTTCGGCTTTTCCCGGTTAGGGGTCGCTACAGCAGAGCTCCGGTCCGCTAATGATTGGCAGTAGATTTTTACGTGCCGAGTTGCCAGCTCTGACGCACAACCTTCAATGAAGGTAAGCTTATTCATGCATGTCTCCACAGAAGACGCTTTAGCTGAGAATCGAACAGGACAACGTCTTACTGTGAGGCGACAACGCTACCACAGCACCACCACCGCTAGCTAACTAGTATACTACACTAAAGCATTATGCAGCTATCACAAGCACTATGGAGGTTATATGTTGGAGGTATCTTTGAAGGTGAGTAACATCAGCAGCAGTGTTAAAGGAGGAGTAAGGGGAGAGTCGTAAGTGTGAATGTCCATAAAAGCAAGTATCATCAAAGACACACACTCTCTCACACAAACATACACATTTTCTATGTCTGGGATTAGAACTCCTACCTAATTAGCATGCTACACTACAGCATTACACAGTTATCAAAGTGCTATGGAGCTTATATGTTGTAAGCTGTCCAAAGGTATCTTTGAAGGTGAGTAACATCAGCAGCAGTGCTAAAGGAGGGGTAAGGGGATAATAGTAAGTGTGAATGTCCATTAAAATCAGGTATCATCAAAGACACACACACACTTGAGCACACAAATACACACAGTTTCCATATCTGGGATTAGAATTCCTACCTAACTAATATGCTACACAATAGTATTAGACAGTTATCACAAGTGCCATGAAGCTTATAGGGCTGGGATTTGGTCAAAGGGTTATTTTAAGGTGACTGACATCAGCAGGCATGCTAAAGTAGGACAATGGGAAGTGTAGTGAGTGTGAATGGCCTCAAAATCATTCATCTCCACACACACACATACACATACACACACACACACACACACACACACACACACACACACACACACACACAGAGTTTCACAGTTGCCATGTCTGGGATCAGTACTCCCGCCTAACTAGTTTTCTACACTACAGTATTACACATGTATAGTAAGTGTCACGTAGCTTACAGGGCTGAGACTTGGCCAGAGGGTTATTTCAAGGTGACTGACAGCAGGAGTGCTAACCTTGGCAATGGGAAGTGCAGTGTGTGTGAATGGGCCAGAAATATTTCCTCTGGAAATACACACACACACACACACACACACACACACACACACACACACACACACACACACACACACACACACTCAGTCACACACAACTTTACATTTGACAGCACTGGGTATACAAATGCAAGATGAATACTGATTTGTACTATTGTGTTACACAGTTATCACAAGCACCACAGACACTATAGGGTGAGAGCTACCAAAAGGAATGTTTACAGTGATTGACATCAGCACATCATGTGATATCGGCCAACTGGATGTGTGATGGGTGGGACAGGTCTCATAATGGAATTCTCTCTGTCACTGTCTTTCTCTCTCTTCCCCACATTTATGTGTGTGTATGTTTGACATATTATAGTGTGTTGGCCTTGGATATGTGTGAGTATTCCTATTCAATGTGTGTACAAAGCATGAATGGTGTACAATTTGGTGTGTGTGTACAGACATCTGTGAATGACAAATATGTATAGTCCACTGTGTTGTCAGACACGGGCTTCATTTATCTAAGTGTAGGAGCATGTATGTATAGTCCCCTGTGTTGTCAGACATAGGCTTCATTTCTCCAAGTGGAGGAGCATGCCCAGTATGACCTTTTGTATTGAGTGTATGAATCCATTCCAGGTAGATTTGTACTCCATTCCAGGGTTTGGTGTTTTACACATACAGCTAGCAACCTGTTTCTGCAGGATATCTGTAGATAGGTTGACAATATAGAGTCACAATGGGTGACAGATAGTGTGATACTCTAAATATTGCTGTCTGTGCTGCTTGTGTTACATGGTTGTTGTTACCAGAGATATTCAGACATATGTACTGTTTTACACTGTGATGTATTATGTCATCAACTACTGACAGATATAATTATTTGCTCACAGTTATTTCTTGGGAAACACAAGATGAATGAAGCTGTGTCCAGTATTGTGGTCAGCAGACTACAAATTCTTACACACTCATGCCATTCTGGAGGGATAGCTGCAAACACTTGCTGATGGGTCTGTGTAAATGGTCCAGCACCTTGGTACTATGGTGGCTGAGGATCCCCTTTTTGTACATATATCAATTTACAGAATGGCCATATCCTGCTGTGGCCGTACCTCTCAGCTGTACAGATTCACCCAGGTTACCCAGAGGTAGGGTTCATATATCTGGTCAGTCTCCTTCACATTGTGGTTTACAAGCAGGTTTGTAACCACCCATTACTGGGTTTGCAGGCAGGGGTAGTACGGGCACAAATCAGAATTTCAGACTTCACACACTCCATGGTGTCCATGCTTCTACACCCCCTACTTTGTTATTCTATCCTCTTCCTGACATTATGCAAGCGATATCTGAGAGATATCCCTATAGTTGGCCCTTCATCCCAGCGGTATTTAGGGGGTTGTCCACAGTTCATGCAGTAGGACATGGTGGGCATGCTACTGGGATTTGTCAACATGGCCTTGCATTTGAGTTTTGTTGATTGTGTTATGTTGTTAGTTGGGACCCCACAAGATACCATACATTGGCACTACGGGTGAGGCACAGGCCTTTGACAGAGGACTGTAGGCCATTTGGTAGTGATGCAGGCCATCTGTAGCAGGCCAGTGGATTTTGTCACTCCAACATTCCCATGCTGTGAGCCAGTGGATTCCCCTGGGGTGACAGGGTAACTGTGTGAGGTGTTAATGACAATATCTTCATAGGTTCAAAGGTAGGTACTAGGCTATCGGCCCAAGGACCTAAGTAAGCCTAGCCAACAAGGATCCCTGGCTTATGCCACCCAAGAAAGTTATTTTCCTGAGCCTCTGTCGAGCAGAGCCACAGAAGTGATCCCCGGGGTGTATTTCCTATTTCCCATCCACTCATCAAGAATTTTCTTGAAGAGTGCTAATGAGGAGCTTTGCTTGACAAAGATGGGTAGCTTATTCCAGAGTATGGAAAGTCTCTGGGACAGGAATCTATCCCTCTAGCATGTCCTGTTTATTGTGGTGACAAGGTTTAGGTCCCTAGAGCGTGTAGCTCTAGGGATTGGGATTTAATTAGGTGTAGCATGTCCAACAGCTCTGGGTTTGACATAGCTTTATATGTTAGGCAGAGATCACCTCAGAGTAGCTGATATTCCACGGAGTAAATCTGGAGGTTTTTGAGATGGTCAGTGTAGCACTTCTGTTTGAGGCCAGTAATCTTCTTTGTGAGGCATGTCTGTGGCCTATCCAGCTGCTGCAGATGTCTTGCGAGCTACATTCCAAAAAGGGCGTTGTGCTCTATAATGGTTCTAATGAGTGTCAAGTAGAGGGGAACAATGACCTCTTTTTTACTGGCAGAGAACCCTTTTGTGATGAGGTGTGCCACGTAGAAGGATTTCCTGATTACTGTGGCGATGTGATTATCAAAGGAGAGATTAGTGTCTACCCAAGGTCTCTAATCACAGATTCGGCATTAAGTAGACTTCCGCCAATGTGGTAGTTCATGGGTACAGAGTTTTTACCAAAGGGGATGACAATGCACTTTTTGGCATTGGGCTTGAGGCCATGGCTCTGATACCAGGCATCTGTCTCAGTGGCCCTTCTGTAGGATGTCCACATCATTTGGGTACTCGACTATGGGTCCTAGTTTATAGTCATCTGCAAACTTCGTTATCCAAAAGCCTTCTGTGCTAGCCTGTACTTCAGGGAAGTAGATACCAAACAGGAGAGATCCCAGGAGTGAACCCTGTGCTACTACACTTGTCACTGGTTTGAAGTCAGATTTGGAGTCTGCAAGTTTTACATTGTGGGTTCTGTCAGTAAGCCAGTTGGCAATACATCTTGTGACACAGGGATTTATACCTAGTTTAGTGAGTTTAGCTATAATTCCAGAATGGGGGATGGTGTCAAAAGCCTTAGCGAGGTCAAGCTAGACTGTGTGAACCAACTTACCCTCATCTACGGCTTTGGTGACTGCCTCAAAGAAGTTGATTAGGTTCAGGACGTATGATCTGCCTTTCACAAACCCAAACTGGGTAGGGTCCAGAGTTTGGAGATTACCAATGTCTTTGTTTATGAGTTCTGTAATGATACTTTCCATGGCCTTACAGACCAGGCTCGTTAGGCTGCCAGGGCGATAGTTCCTGGGATCAGTGGTGGCTCCCCCTTTGTGGAGTGGGATAACTGTTGCTGTGCACCATTCAGTGGGCAACACAGCCTGATGTGAGGCTATGATTAAACATGGTGCTTAGGTGGGGAGCCAGTTCGTTCTGAAGTTCGTGTAAAACCCAGCCTGGGATGTTGGCCACTCACATGGATGCTATGCTTTTGGCTTTAGACAGTGCAGCTTTTGCCTGTGCAGTTGTGATTACAGGGATTCTGCATTCTTCCTGTATAGATATGGACCATTTAGGGGGTGGGGGGGTAAAGTTAGCACTGAACCTATCTGCCAGGATGCTGGCAATATCAGTTGGTTCTGTAATTTTTGTCCCGTTGTGCTGTAACTCAGAGCAGATCTGGATGTTGCCATTGAGATTCTTGACATAGTTATAGAATGCTTTGTGGTTGTCCTAGAATCAGTGGAACTTATAAACAAAGACATTGGCAACCTTCAAACACTGGACCCCACCCATCTTGGGTTCATGAAGGGACGATCTTGTCTCCTGTACCTGAATGACTTCTTGGAATCAGTGTCCAGAGCTGTGGATGAGGGTAAGGCAGTCCACACAGCCTATCTGGACCTCGCCAAGGCCTTTGACACCATCCCCCACTCTGGAATCATAGATAAACTTACTAAGCTGGGAATAAATCCCTACATCACTCGATGGGTTGTCAACTGGCTTACTGACAGAACCCTAAAAGTAGCTGACTCCAAATTCAGCTCCAGACAAATGGAGTACCTCAGGGTTCACTCCTGATACCACTATTGTTTGGCATCTACTTTTCTGAAGTACAGACCAACACTAAGGGACTCTGGATAACAAAGTTTGCAGATGACTGGAAACTGGGAGCCATTATTGAATCCCCAAATCATGTGGATATTCTACAAAAGGGCCTTACAGAAACAGATGCTTGATGCCAGAGCCGTTTGCTGAAGCTTAATGCCAAGAAATGTATAGTTATCCCCTTTGGGAAAAAACATGTACCCATGAATTACCACATAGGTGGCAATACACTAAACACCAAAAGTGTGATGAGACACTTAGGGACACAGGTAGACAGTGGTCTCACCTTCGATAACCACATCATCACAACAGTCAGGAAATCCTTCTATGTGGTACACCTCAATACTAAGGGCTTTTCATCCAGAAAAAAGGGAGGTTATTGTCCCACTGTACTCATCCTTCATTAGACCCATTATAGAGTGCAACACCCCATTTGGTATGTACCTCACAAGACATCTGCAACAGACATATAGTCTACACAGTGATCTAAACCTTGTCATCACAATTAACAAATCAAGTGAGTGCCCCTTGGCCCCTCTTCCCTCTTCAAAAAGGAACTGGATGAATGGGAGAGGGATTCAGGGTTCATGTCATCAGTCATCGCCCTGCTAGTGAGGGACAGGGGGGCAGTAAATATTGTGGAAAGAAAAATCAGAATTGTTTATTGCTAGATTGTATAGGGCCATAGGGCGGCCGATACTGTACCACCCTATGAACCTCTGAACCTATGATGGTCACAACATCACTGAATGACAGAAGGAATGCCAGCACTAAATAATGAGGACCATATTACAGAATTGGTTGCAACATAGACCTGTGTGGTGAAAGACAACCTGCATTCTGCAAAAAACTACCATGTACCTGTCTGTAACTGCCTCACCCACCACAGATGTCTTCCATACAGGAAAAGATAAGGGACAAGACAACGACATGATGTAGTCATTTATAGTAGTGGGTTGCTATGACATTGGCAACACCAACTGGTGCCATCACCTTATCATGAGCATATCAGAGCATCATGTACAAAACCTTGTGCTATTTCTGCTGCATAACCTCGCTGCAGAGAGAAGAGAGAGAAAGAAAACAAACAAAAAAAAACAAAAACACAAAAAAAAAAAAAAAAAAAAAAACATGGGGAGACATCCTGAAGTGCAAACAAACAAAGAAAATACTAAATACTAAAACAATGTCAAAACACATCAGCATGTGTTGAATGTAGCACTTGGTGGTCTGTAAAAAGGGACAGATGATTTTGAAAGCTTGATATGTGTGATTAAGACTTCAACTGCTATGGACATCACATTGTTTGTTCTGTTCCTCCAAACATTTATGCACAAATTTATAGGTTGTAATAGGCCTATCTATGATTTGTCCCTATATATATATAAATATATATCCTGGCTGTGTTCATGTGATGCCTTCTGTTAGCTCTATTACAGAACAGCAGCAGAGCAGTTACTGTAATTAAGTTCAGTGGACCTGATGTCTGAAGGCACTCCGCTATATATATATATATATATATATATATATATATATATATATATATATATATATATATATATCCATGTATGTCTACATGTATACACACACACACACACACACATACACACACACACACACACACACATATATATATATATATATATATATATATATGTATGTATACAGACGTGTATGTGTACATATATACCAACACACACACACACACACACACACACACACACACATATATATATATATATATATATATATACATATATATATATATATATATATATATATATATATATATATATATACATATATATATATATATATATATATGTACATTTCTCCTACTGTTGAATGTGCTGCATGATATATTTCAGAACACATCACGCATATCTGCAGCAAAGATGGCTTACTGGTAAATTGATGTGGCTATGGTGTGCACACTTATGCAACCCACATATTTTATGCATCCCAATCAATGTCTGCACAATTAACACATTTGTTTGATATTGCATTTGATTGCACAGGTCATATGACACATATCAGATGCGTGTAATGTTAACATATACAGTATTGTAGCCCCATGGCATATCAGGGAAGAGGGTGGCATGTCAATAAGGGTGTGTACACTCCTCATAGCCACAGTAAGCTTTGGAGGTTGTCAGTATAATTGGATTTTATTGCTCATACATGGACTGCTGCTGATGAAAACTGCAAAGCGGACGTCAGGCATTCACTATTGACGTCTGTCCTCATATCAACCCACGTATGTGTCTGTGACCAACAGAGCAAACATAACTGCCACACATATACACATTCAGCAATGGTGTGTACACTTGTGAGGTATGGTGCACAATACAGGTCAGGGTGCTGAATAGGTGTACAGCAATACTGTGTACATGGGTGCAGTGTGTTCCAGGGGAAGGGGCATCACCTACTAACACAAATCATGCATCACAGAAATGTATAATGTTGGTAACAGGGATTGAGTATAGCTGCTGTGCATACTGTTGAGTGCCATATGTCATGCATGTTGACAGTTGGGTAAGGAGAGGTCTGTGTAATATCTTTGTGCCACCTCACCTGTAAGTGTGTGTGTGTGTGTGTGTGTGTGTGTGTGTGTGTGTGTGTGTGTGTGGATGCGCGTGTGTGTAGGGGTAAGCAATGATGTACAGGTCTTAAAGTACGTTTTCTGTTTTCCCCTCACAGGTGGCGAGGTGGATCAGGGTCCCTCCTGCAGGAAAACTGATGTTAGTGTCCATACAGACTCTGACAATGATGATAGGTATGGTGAGGCAGAGGGGGGGTTGTCAGGAGCTGAAGCTGTGCCATTGGTTGACATCCAACTGTTATCCACCCCATCCCCGCACACAGTCACATTGCCTATACATACCCCATCACCCAGTGGCCATAGATGAGGGACAGTTGGTGGGTGGTGGCATGGGACAGGATAGTGTGGGGACTATGGCAAGTGTGTCTGTACACAGCAGCCATAGCTGGATGACCGGTGAGGTACCACACAGGCAGATGTACAGCGGTGCTTGTAGAAGGGCTGCTGGCCATCATGCCCCTGGCAGAAGTGCCACAGCAGGTGTCACCAGATGCATGTTTCAGGCTGTCATGGAGGCACAGGCACATATGGAACGTTATACCAGATAGGGTCTGAGGCTCCAGAGGGCTACTCATTCTGTTGTTATTGACAACATCCAGGATCTCGCAGGTGCCCAACGTTATTTTGCAGAGGTCCTGGATAGACGGTTGGGTGAGATGGTGGGAATCCTCGACTGTGCAATGTCCGTGTTAGAGCATATGGTGGGAGTAGGGCAACAGACACGTGGATGTAGGTCAGCAACACCAACAGGTGGAGGTCTACGTGGACGTGAAACAAGTCAGAGATGCTCCCATAGTGGCAGTACCAGCACCAGCACTGCATGGGGGGTGCTGTCCACACCACAACAGAGCAGGCAATGTGCACATGGCCCTGGCTGGTCCAAACAGGGATCTGGATCCAGTGGACATGTGTCATCATCAGGGGAGAGTAGCATATCTGGCCTTGTACCTGGTAGTGCCCGTGGAACCCCCGGTAGGCAGAGTTCTCATGTCCATGGCCGGAGATGGTGAACTGCACACCCTGCCATGTACGGTCTGCAGCTGTCCAACAAATGCTTGTATAGGGTAGCCACATGGCTGAACTGCATTCATACACACACACACACACACACACACACACACACACACACACACACACACATCACCAACACTGCTAGGGCAACTCCATAGCTACACACACCACATCTGCACAGCACAATTAATAATGAAACCCCCTTACACACACACACACACACACACACACACACACACACACACACACACACACACACACACACACACACACACACACACATGATGTCAACCAAATGGCTCAGCCTAGGTCTCTAGCAAACCCACAACACACCCTGTGCATATGATGATACCTGTGGCACATCCCTATCATCCATACCATCGATGCAGGGACAGGCTAATATCGTTCTGATGCAGAGGGTGACTGTACTAAGGAGTAGCAATATAATGCTGTGTAACATGTTTTCAGCAGGAAGTTTAATGCTTACATGTCAGGATGTGTAGCTGTTCAGCCATGATGCATTATAGCTGCTATTAAAACTGACTGACAGTGGTCTTCATAATGTATTCAGTTTGTGTTGTAGGTGTCTATGTGTCAACAGGATGTTGGTCTGCTGTTGTTTCCTACAAGGTGTATGGCACTGTGGTGACAAAATGACTGTGTCATATCCTGGGTACAGATGAACACAAGTAACAGGTCTGTATAAGAGTTACTGCATGTGCCACATGGCTGATAGGTCTGATGGGTGTATACAGGTGGGTGCATGGTGGCTGATGTCAGCAGCCCTTTTACAGTGGACAATGGCAAGTGTACTGGGTGGCACACACCACATGTTTTTGTATAATGCACACACAGAGGCTTTGGTATTGATGCAGTACACAGAGAATACTGTACACATGGATGTACTTAATTTTGCAGTGAATCCATTTTAGCCTATGTAATTCCACCAAGACATAATATGCAAAACATCACATCAGTAAATAAGTAGTCTGCTACTTTAATGTCATTGATGATGGTACTAGCAGGGTATATGTCCCCTTCCCAAAGGTAGTGCAATCCCAGCATTGGTAAACATAGATGTGCTGGTGTGGGTGGCGCAGCCCTACAATTTGGAGGGTGTAGTGTGGTGTACAACAGCAGATCGTGTGAGTGATGACTACCTAACCTGTTAACATACACGGTACAGTATTACACAGACTAAGCATGGGGAAACACACAACAATATCCCCAATGAGGGTGGCTGTGTCCACAACATCAATAGCCAACTATATATACCAACACCAGTATCGCTGGACAGCTATACAGTGGGGAAGAGGGCATTTACACATCTACTACTAGTTTTGATGGAATGAATTTCCATGACATGATTCCTATGAAATGTTAGCATTTGCCAGTCAGTTCTCAGACAGATGACCTTCTGGGACATGTATATTCTTCAAACTGAAGTAGATCTCTTCACTCACACAAACACTTTCTTGGCAACAGTGAGAGTAGAAACCCTACCGAGGTACTTATTGCTACTTATGTGTTTGGCCTTAATTGCACACACCACACAGCTTTTAGGATGAGGTGTATCTCGAGTGTCTTGTTAAGTGAGGAAGATCACCAGGTCTTGTAAAATATGGTAATGGGGGATGTACTGGATGTTAATGGACAATGCATAGTATGCCACACTATCATATACACATTGACAAACACATAACAGTCATAGACACTTCTGAGAGCCCTGGGTTTATCAATGCTAACCACCTTGTCAGTGAGTCCATTCAGTTACAGATAATTTGCACACAGCACATGCATCATTGGGCTGGATAGTGTACTCAGTTGCCTGTATGGTTGATGGTGACAGTGGTCCTCATACAGTGGACCTTGGGACATGTACTGGTGGTACCATGGTCTAAAGACAGTATACCCAGCACTCACACCCCACACTGGATATTTTACTCACTGAAACCCATGATAATACTCTGACATACCCACAATCACACATTGACCAGGACTGCAATACAACCATTTGTCTATCTCATCAGTGCTACTATAGGGATATGCATTTATTGCACATGCCACAGGGATAGTAGGGTGATGGTTTGTCATGGCTCTCCTAATGTCAGCAACATCACTATGCCTTATACTGTATGGCCAGGTGTATTGTATTTGGAGAATGTGGCCTTAGAATACGGTATCTTACAAATACTCCTACAAATATACAAACTAGCACACATACACACACGTGCCAGGACTCAGAGGGTAACCCATGCCTATCTAGCCATTTGTACAACAGTGTTGTGCTGGTACTGCAAGCTCCAGGAAGCCCATAGGGTGAAGAGTGTAACAAGGTACATTTAATGTGCATTACAGCAGCAGCCATTTCTAACTATGGCAATGGGGGGTGTAGTGTGTGAGAAGGTCCTCAGGGTATGATCAACTGCAGGTTTACAAACATACAGACACTGTTACTCTCAGCAATGAACACTGACACATTTGTCAGTACTGGGGTCCATAGGTGCAGGTGTTCCTATGTGTGTAGCAGGATATTGTCCATGGAGAGATGAGAAGAGTAGGGGATGTGGGTAAAGTGGTATCATGCCACCTGACATTTGTCAGCAGGCCATCTATCAACTGATGCCATATGAGTTATCCTCAGGGTAACAGTTAAATGCAACATCCGATCGTCTGGTTGTCTCTTGCAGACAGCTAGTGAGGTGCTCCAATTGACATGTATGCAACATATATTACATAACATGGCCAGTGTCTGGGTTGGAGACCTGTACCCAAACATGTTCTGTTGACTGTGGTAGTCTAGTTGAGGTATCCATGGCATGTGGCGCATACAGGGTGGGGTTTCCTACATGTGGCATTCATAGCACAGCTGGGCAGACATGTCAGTGTCAGTCAAGCATAGATTGCCTGTGAGCAGCCCAGATGGAAACCTGACATCTGCACACATCTGTACAGAGGACAGACAGAAATCAGCTATTCAACAGGTTATGCATTAGGGCTAATGTTTTGAGAGATAGATGTCTGACACTGATAGGTATGCCATTACTATATGACAGCAGCCCTGAATGACATGTCCTATACACATAGTAGTCTACAGTTAATATCCACATATCAGATCAATATCCACTAGCAAGTACTTAATAACACACAGTTCATACACCAAGAACATGATAGTGAGTACTCAAAGTCCAGCTTTGCATACAGGGGTGTATGGTTCCAGTACTACAATCTGCAATCTACTGTTGACAGTATTAATGTAATGATACAATACATGCAAGTGTGACTGCATATAACCGGGGATACTACACATGTATGAAACACATACAAAAGGAAAAGATTGTTGTACTAGCCATATATACTCAGGTGTCCAAGACAGTATACTCACACCCCTTGCTACTGTAATGACAGCACATAGAGCATGTTATGTACATGGAATTAAATAAACTTATTAAAGATGTCATTACCCTGCTATTTTATCAGACTGGAATGTGATCACCAGTTACCAAGGCTAAGTTATACTTAACAGGTGTAACCATTGCTTAAATGTAAATGCTAAGCTGATTTTTGCACTGGTACGCGAAGCCTACACGGTGTAAGCGCCTATTCGTTTAACCGTACATTAGCACCACTTACCATCGGGCAAACACACGCAAACACGCTTAAAGCTGCCCAAAACTGCCTTAACCACTCTGTATTCAACAGTCCTGGTTCTGCCCAGCAACAAAATAAACAGCTTTTGCAGGTCTTGAACACAGGACCCTATAGCCACAGCAGTTAACCACTAAGCCATCACAGCTGTGAAAATGGTTATTGTTTTTTCCAATATATCTGTCAGTACACAAACTGAATAGTATTGAACAACTGCTTTGACTTCTACAATTGTTAGTACTTGTTAGTGATATCAGTGTTGAATCAAGTATGTTATATCTAAATATACACATATCAGATAAATATGGTGTGATACATCTGGGAAGTTGTATACAACAGTCATGTCTACACATAAGAAGGACATGGATATATATATATATATATATATATATATATATATATATATATGCACATATGTAGATATATGCATACATGTACATACATTATATATATATTTATATACATATTTATATATATATGTGTGTGTGTGTGTGTGTGTGTGTGTGTGTGTGTGTAGATATATATATATATATATATATATATATATATATATATATATATATATATATATATAAATATATATATATATATATATATATATATATATATATACATATATCTATATATATATATATATATATATATATATATATATATATATACATATGTATATATAAAACATATGCCCATAACACTGTACTGGAGACATACCTCAGCACCAATAGTCACAACCTCTTAGTGCAAGGGGATGTCATGTAAGTATTGCAGGTGTAAATGTGGAATATTGCTACAGTAGCAGGGGTTGTGTTAACAGACATGTTGTGATATGTACGCCATCAGTTACTGACAGACATCATAAGATCATCATAGCGAAGTACCACTCAAATCACAATAATGATCCTGTGGAATACAGCAAAGATATGACCAATAAATGTGGACAGTAAGATGCAATCTGATCAGTGCAGATGTACACACAGAACTCCTTAGTGCAAGATGTGTGGACTAAGCCTGACAAAGTGGATGTTTACAGCCATGTAAATGGAGATATCACAAAAATACTAGAATAAATAAGCTCACACAGTTGATGCAGTCAAACACTCCTGTCTGTCCTAACACATATTAACTGGAGGAGCAGCGGTCCTAAGTCCACATACTTCACAGTACTTAGTGACATACATCTTTACACCATCCCACTGCTTTTTCAGACATACACAGCAGTTAGGGTGGCCAGGCAACAGTTCATCTGACAAATGTCTGGACATAACATCACACTAGGTAAATACACTGACCTGCTAGGCATATCACAAAGCACTGTGCAAGGTACAGGCAGACTGCCACAACACTGACCAAAGTTTCCTATGGGGAATACATATACTTGCAACTATAGTAGTCACTACAGGCATGTAACAGCAAGGAGTAACAGATGCCAGTGTGAAAGTGCATACCCACAACCAATATGAACACAGTCACAGTCAAATTATGGTAAGCCTAAGTAATATTACAGTGTACGTACTGTGTGAAAAACACCACCCTCATATGAGCCACTCATACAGTAACCATACATATACTGGGCCAATACACAGTGTAGTCTGATGTCTGACTGTGGTATGGGACATGTGTCAGTCTGGCCCTACAAACAAGTATGCTGATAGGGTACCATAAACTGGAGCAGCATGCAACATTAGACAGAACAGGACCAAGAACAATGACATCTACTACAGTCTGTACACGGGCCAAGTAACATATTCACAATACACACTCTGTCAACAATCACCATAAGTACACAGACCTCAATACTGTGCACACTACAACAGAATGTTCAGGTTTTGTCCTCAAATATGAGGCCTACTATACATAACATGTCTAGCACTCTGATATCTCACTGGCTTGGTACCAGGTATGATGTCAGGAAATAATTATGTACTGTACATATGCAACTCTTACTGCATGACATATGGACAAAGGGTGACAGACTTGGGGGACAGAGGCACAAGCACAGTGCCAATACTGACATATTGCTGTGATAATCTGAGACATTTCCTGGTGTAACAGGGTTTGTTGTGATATATCTCTTCTGAGGGATATGAAGTTAGTAACTCACATGGATGTTACCATATACTGACTGCAATCATCAGAGTATGCTACTGCATCTACAGATAGGAAGTGTGTGAGTAACACAACACATGTAAGACTCCAAACTCTGGACAGTCTGCAGATAGCCCTACCGGTGAGAGTTTCCTCAACCACATAACACTGTCATACTAGACTTTAAATCATGTAGAACAGCCATATCCACACAAATCCTGTTAAACCAACATTACTTCAAATGTAGAACAGCAACACCTACATTCTGTCCTCATGTCTGGAACACCCCCCTGCTGTTTGTTGACCTGTCTCCACAGTGTATGTTGTAAGAGGTATTTCTAACTACCCTCTGTGATGCTGTTTGTCAAACACCCACATGAAGTCCTGCTGACAGTGAAGGAAAAGGGCCAATACTCACCAAAAAGTGCTTAGTTATAGGAGTGTGTTTCCATGCAATTAGCTATAGGAATGATACCACAGCTGTTCCACATGCAATTAGCAAGTGGGTGGCTGCAATTCATGCACAGGCCATCAGCTGATCGTGAGCATTCCTTACAAATCTCAAGCTGCTGTCTATACAAAACTGATGTACTTTTCCACATCCACCACAGAGGGAAAGGGAGGGAGAGAGAGAGAGACAGAGAGAGAGAGAGACAAAGACCGAGACAAAGTAAAAAAGAAAGGGTGTAAGAGAGCAAGAGCCAAGTTTGTTTGTGTATGATCAGTGGGTGGAGAGTGGTATCTAGGTATTATGACAGTTGCCTATATTTTTTACTAATCCATACTATCACATAGTAATTGCACATGGCTGTACACATTTATGGCTGAGGATTGTCAACAACAACCTCTACAGTGTTTGAAAACTGTCGGCCTTGTAATGTGGACAATGGCACATATAGGTCCTCAATATAAGGATGCATCAAAACCCAACCTGCAATGGATCCTGTCAGTACACACTTATCGCAACAGGATACTGAGGACACATGCACAAACATACACTTACCAGTACTGAGTTTCAGACCCCTACCTGACTACATACTGTTATTACAGTGTTATGCAGTTATTGCACATGCTATTGTGCTTACATGCTGGAGAGTTGTCCAAAGTATCTTTGAAGGTAAGTGACATCAGCAACAGTGCTAAAGAAGGGGTAAGGGAAGTGTAGTACATGTAAATGTCCACAAAAGCAGGTGTCAATGGAGACATACACACACCCTGTCAGGGAAACACACATCATCGCAGTTGGCAGGATCAAGATTAGGACCCCTACCTAACTAGGTTACTACGCTACAGTATTACACAGTTATCACAAGCGCCACAGAGCTTATACAGCTAATGCATGGTCAAAGGGTTATGTCAAGGTGAATGACATCAGCAGGCATGCTAAAGTAGGCCAGTGGGAGGTGTAGTGATTGTGAATGGCTTCAAAATCATTAATCTCCACACACATACACACAGACACACACACACACACACACACACACACACACACACACACACACACACACAGACACCCAAATGCACACACACTTGCCAGTACTGAAATGCATAGGTTCATTGCTTCGCAGGTGTGTAGTAGGTGGATGGACCTGACAGCTATACAAGACTAGGCAAAGGGAATACCTTGGCATCAGGCCACATGACAATGGTCTCCAGTGTGCCTCAGGGGTGTAGTCCCTGGGGTTCTCCCCACAGGTGGGTAATGTATTCACCATCTACTCATCTGGCATACTATTGTGAGTGGCCAGTGATGTGCACTGCTTCTCATGTATGTGAGCTATATTCCATAACATGGGCAGTGTCTGGGTTGTGTACATGTCCCACACGTATGTTCTTTGACATGCGGAAGTGTACTTGAGGTCTCTGGGGCATGTTGTGTGTGCAGATTGTTATCTTCTGATGTAGCATTCCTGACCTCATTTGGGGAGACCTGGCTATGGAACTCAGGTTGTTCTTGCACCTACACTGACAGCATGATACAGGTATTCAGTGGAGTTAGTGGTGTCTGTCCATACAGGGCATGTGTATACGGTATGGTATTCCCTTTGTGGGTTACATTTGCAGACTCTACAGTTGTTGCAGGCGTCCAGTGGGGAATATAACAAAAGGACCACTGTAATCATTTATTTGCCTATTGTAGGGCTAGAACAGGGTGCCATGTCCTTTTACTTGCTGGATAACGCACACTCAGTCAGGCGATGTTACACATCACAGTACTTTCTGATGTCAGTGGCACTGTTATGGTCAACAGTCATGTAGTCCACTGTAATCACACCATGGTTACTCCAAATAACCTTTTCTTGAGGCACAACATGACAATAAGAAGCTTGACCTTTTATTAAACACACTGAACTAAAGAACAAAAACAATAAAACATCCAGTAAGTGCTTTCATGTTCTCTTGAATGCTTCATCAGACTGTTAAAAAAGCTAAGCCATTTCTACATTTAAATACCTTAGCTGTTACTTCATCAACCAATCATTATTGTTCCTTACTTGATGACATCAGTGCTTAATTGATTAAAAAATTAACTAAAAAATTGCTGGCTGAAATTCATGTTCAAAACCTCTGTGATTCTTTATATTAAAAACAAATATTTAATTTATAATAGATACTTCAACCTCATGCAGCTTAAAAACATACATACAACACATCTCAAACTATATGTTCCACTATTTAAAAAAAACATGTGCTTATGTATAAATGTATACTATAAAATATAAAATATATCAAATATATATGTTGTTTATTAATAGATTTGTGAGCCATCCTGAAAAAAGCTAGACTAATAGCTTATAAATGATGTTAATGCTTGTTGTCCCTTGCCATCAAGAATGGTCACATGTAGGGCTATGGATTGTCCACACTAGCCTCTCTGCTGTTTGACATCTGTTGTCCTTGTAAGGTGGACATTGTGACACATAGTAGGTCCTCAATATAATAATTTAGCAAAACCCACCCAAAATGCATCATGTCATTACACAATCGCAAAAACCTCCACACAGGATACTGATGACAGACACACACACTTCCCAGTACTGAGATTCAAACTCCTACCTAGCTATGTATTGCTACTACAGTGTACTGCATTTATTGCATGCACCACGGAGTTTATTGAAGGGATGTTTTCCCAATGTACGTTTAAGGTGAGGAACATCACCAGCCCTTGTAAATACTGGCATTGGATGATGTAGTGGGTGAGAGATCCCAAAAATAACTTTACCCTAATCACACTTTTACATTTGGTAGGGATGAGGTTCAATTCTCTATCTAACAATTTTTACAGACCAGTATGTTAGGCATTAACCATATGCATCATTGACCTGACATGGTTTAGGCTTGGCAACAGGTACTTGTAAGGTGGATGATATCTGCAGGACTGCTAAAGTCAAGCTCTGAGATGTGTACTGGCTGTAAATGGGGCCAAAATCTTTCAGGTACACACATACATATGTACACACACAAACACTTGCCACAGATGAGATTCAAACCCATCGCTGGGTAGTTACTGCTACTACAGTGTACTGCATTTAGGGCACACACCACAGAGATTATAGTGCTAACCCATTGTCCAAAGGGGTATTTCAAGGTGAATGACATTAGTAGGCTTACTAAAGTAGGGCAATGAGAGGTGTAGTGACTGTGAATGGCCTCAAAATCATTAATCTCTACACACAAACACACACACCCACTTTTAGAGTTGCCATGCCTGGGATTAGAAATTCTACTTGACTAGTATGTTACACTACAGCATTACAAAGTTATTGCACACTCCCCAGAGTTTCTAGGGCTAGTTCTTGTCCAAAGGGGTATTTCAAGGTGAATGACATCAGCAGGCTTGCCAAAGTAGGGCAATGGGAGGTGTAGTGACTGTAAATGGCCTCAAAATCATTAATCTCTATATACACACAGTTGCTATGTCTGGGGTTAGAACTCCTACCTGACTAATATGTTACACTATAGAATTACACAGTTATCGCACGTGCCACACAGCTTATAGGGCTAGCCCTTATCCAAAGGGGTATTTCAAGGTTACTGACATCAGCAGGCTTGCTAAAGTAGGGCAATGGGAGGTGTAGTGACTGTGAATGGCCTCAAAACCTTTAATATCTATAGATACTGTTTCAAAGTTGCCATGGCTGGGATTAGAACTCCTACCTAACTAGTATGTTACACTATAGCATTATGCAGTTATCGCACACACCACAGAGGTTATGGGGCTGATAATTTGCCAGAGGGTTATTTCAAGGTGACTGACATCAGCATGAGTGCTAACATGGGCTATGGGAAGTGCAGTGTGTGTGTGAATGGGCCATAAACCATTCCTCTGGGAACACATACACAACACTCAGTCACACACAACTTAAAATTTGACAGGACTGGGTATACAAATGTTAGATGAATACTGATTTGTACTATCATGTTACACAGTTATCACAAGCACCACAGACACTATAGGGCTGAGGGCTACCAAAAGCAAATGTCTACAGTGATTGACATCGGCATATCATGTGATATAGACCAATTGGACGTGTGTTGGTGGGACAGGACTCATGATGGAAATCTCTTTGTCACTGTCTGCCTCTATCTTCCCCACACCTCTGTGTGTGTATGTTTGACATATTACAGTATGTTGGCCTTGGATATGTGTGAGTATTCCTATCCAATGTGTGTACAAAGCATAAATGGTGTGCAATGTGGTGTGCATGCACAGACATCTGCGACTGACAGATATGTATAGTCCACTGTTGTTGTCAAACATGGGCTTCACTTCTCTAAGTGTAGGAGCATGCGCAGTATAACATTCTGTACTGAGTGTGTGAATCCTCCAGTGCAGGATTTTGTGTTCTACACTTACAGCTAGCAACCTGTTTCTGCAGGATATGTGTAGATAGGTTGACAATATGGAGACACAATGGGCAACAGATAGTGGGATACTGAAACTATAGCTGTCTCTGCTGCTTGTGTTGCATGGTTGGTGTTAGCAGAGATATTCAAACATGTACTGTTTTATACTGTGATGTATTATGTTATCAACTACCAACAGATATACTTATTTGCTCACAGTTATTTCCAGGGAAATACAAGATGAATGAAGCTGAATGTGGTCTGCAGCCTACATATTCTTGCACACTCATGCCATTCTGGAAGGGTAGCTGCAGACACTTGCTGATGGATCTGTGTAAATGGTCCAGCACCTTGATACTGGGGTGGCTGAGGATCCCCTTTTTGTACATCTATCGACATAACAGAATGGCCATATCCTGCTGTGGCCATACCTCTCAACTGTACAGATTCACACAGGTTACCCAGAGGTAGGGCTTATATATCTGGTCAGTTCCCCTTCACATTGTGGTTTATGAGCGGGTTTGTAGCCACCCATTACTGGGTTTGCAGGCAGGGGTAGTATGGGTACACATCCGAGTTTCAAACTTCACACACTCCATGGCATCCATGCTTCTACACCCCCCCACTCTGTTATTCTAGCCTCTTCCTAACATTATGCAAGTGATATCTGGGAAGTATCCCTATAGCTGTCCTTTCATCCCAGCGTTATTTAGGGGTTGGTCCACCATTCATGCAGTGGGACATTGTAGGCATGCTACTGGGATTTGTCGACATGGCCTTGCATTTGTGTTCTATGGACTGTATTATGTTGTTATTTGGGACCCCATGAGATAACATACATTGGAAGTACGGGTGAGGCACAGGTCTTTGACAGAGGACTGTAGAGCATTTGGTAGTGATGCAGACCATCTGTAGCAGGCCAGTGCATTTTATCACTCCTACAGTCCCAGGCTGTGAGCCACTGGATTCCTCTGGGGTGACAGGGTAAGTGTGGAAGGTGTTAATGGCAATAGTTCCTGTCCATATTAATCCATTGGTCTGGATGCTGGCAACGTACTGCTTACAGCTAGGGAATGGGACTCACCTGCATAGGACAACTCTTCAGCATGCTGCATTCTGTGGGTATTCCCATACAGAAGTGGTGCTCATGCTGTCCTCATTCCCAACAGCAGGAATATGACATGTGATAAACCTGTGGATGATGGTGGGATGAACTGAGTGAATGTGTCATATGGAGGCTTCTAACAGCTGACCCATAGATATACCTGGGACATTCCCCTTATGCTGCCTTGTGCGGGGACATAGGCATTCTCTCATTACTTGATAACTTTATGCCTTTTGTGGTCTGCCAGTGATTGGCCAGAATACATTATTTCATACTACACAGACAACTAATGCGCTGCTAACCTGTATGTACAGTTCCAAAGGTGTGTGCACTTGACAGCTACATTTTATGTACACTGTCTAGGGTACTTCCACCTGTTTACTATGTGTATACTTGGGCCTACATTCATGGCATGTCCATCTTTCAGATGGTGATAGATATTGACATCTGAAAAATGAGTATGGATGACTGCTGAATTGGGTCTTGCTGGGATGCATTGTGGTTGGCATTGCAGTTGTCAGGACATGGCCCTGTCATGAACAGTAGGGGCCATAGGCCACTGGGACACAACCCTCCATGCCTACATGTTTTCCACTTCCACACAATGTACAACACACAACAACACAGAGCCCTGTATATTGTACACATGCAACAATCTATCCTGTAAATTGGGCCAGCTCAGGTAATCTGTGCTCCACTGTTATTAACCCCAGTCATACATGTTACTGCATTTCTACATAGGACTGGGGGGTACACCTGACAACTGTAAACATTTGTTATGACTGTACTGCTATTTCAGGTACTCTGTTGGCTTCCATTTCATTTTGTATTCTGACCTATCATGCAGACTAGAGGCATATCAGTAGAGTACAGATCTTAGGTTTTATTGACCTATATTTCAGTTTCAGACTTCATACCCTGCAGAACTAACATACAACTGCCTGACCTGTTGTAGTCTGTCTATGCACGTCTGGAGGGGGGAGGGCTGTTATCCATTGCCATTAATTGGAGGCCTTAGCACAGCCTTTCTTTATGGCTGTCTACACCTGTCCTGCTGGTTGAGGCTGTTGTTATGTATGGCCACCACATGTACTGCAGTGGGATTTGTCACCTTGTCTAGTACTGCCTACTTTGCTGACACCAGTATTTTTTATGGATTCCATTCTGCCCATATAGGTGTCCACTATCTGCTGCCATCCCATTTAGCCACCCGATTCCCTAGCATGCTCACATCCATATCATAGCTATGACTAGCAGAACATACTACTCCATTCAGCAATTAATAGGAAGAATGAGTTACTTGTGGCTGTGCCAGTACTGAGGATGATGCTGGAAGGCTGACTATGTTGGATACACATAGTACACACCCTATACATGGTAAAGCACAGACAGTGTCTTGCTTGACATCCCTTTTACTGTATGTGTGAGTCAGAGAGAGAGGTGTCATTCCCTGGGTTACTACCATGTCAGTGTATGTGCTATGCACTGCCTCTCTGCCAAAGCCTGGGCATACTGGGCATGCCTCTGTCTGCCTACATGGGCAGGCTCAGGTTGTTCCTCCTCCGAGTCACTCTGTGTCTGTGCTAGCCTTGGCAATGCTGGGAGGTTGTGTGGCCCTGCCCCATGCTGTTCCTGCTGCAGCTGTTTCCGCTGGATCATATTGTGTAGCATGGCACATACAATGAAAATTTGTGTACATGTAGCTGGAGAGTACTGCAAGACTCCACCGGATACGTCCAGGGACTGGAACCGTGACTTGAACATCCCAAACACACAGTCTATTATGATTCTCGTTTGTGCATGTGCCTCATTATAGAGTTCTAGTTCGGGTGTGTGTGCATTTCTGATGGGTGTCATCAGCCACAGCTCCAGTATGTAACCAGCATCCCCCACTAGGTGGTCATATGGGATGTTCCCACTGGCAAATCTCTGCTACAGTTGTGTCATATGCCAGATGTGGGAGTCATGATAGCTTCCAGGGCTGCCAACACACACATTCATTATAATGCCCTGAGCATTGCACACAACCTGGCAGTTGATGGAGGGGAAGCCCTTGCGGTTTATGTAGACCCTACCCCGCACACCAAGTGGTGATTTGATGTGTATGTGCATGTAGTCTATAGCACCCACTACCTCAGGGTATTCTGCTATTTGGTGGAAGAGATGCATATTGCTGGTCAACGCTTCACAGGTGTTGAGGAAATATATGTGCTCACTGTCATGTGCTGACATGGCATCCAGGAACTGGTGGTGTACCCTGGATGCTGATGCCTGTGAAATCCCCATGATCCCCAGTTGGCCTTTGGAAGGTACCTCTGGCTAGTATTCTTAAGTCTACACTTACCTTGGTATCCACTGAGATGGGTTCCCCTCTGTTGGTTCTGTGTGTGAGGCGTGGCTGGCACAGCTCAACAATTTGCTGTAGGATGTCCTTGTCCACCCTATAGTGCTCCACTATCGCCAGCTTATGTAGCCCCTGGTAGGTTACTCTGGGTCTGTACACTCTTCTCCTTCTCCTCATTGTGGGTTCGTCATCAGCACTCATCCTCGCCACCTTCAGTCTCTTCCACATATTGATGTATGAGAGTGACAGCAGCCCCTATCATTTTGTTAGTTTTGTCTGGTAAAATTTTCCCGTCTGTGTAAACCGGTGGTGTAGAGTTTGTGGAAAAAAACAGAGTGAAAGGTGTTTGTATAGTTTATAGTAGTGTGCTGGGCTGGGCTGCTGCCTGTGTAATTGGCTGATTCTGATACATTTCACCTGCCAGCTGCTAGTTCTACTTGATTGCCTTCCTACTGCTGTTTTCCCTTTCCATTGCCTTTCCGTTTAAGCCCCAAGGTGCACTGCGCATACCCAGTGCTCAGATATGAACAGAGCTGCAATTTCTGGATTTTTTTTTTGTTGTTGTTGTTGTTGTTCAAAACCCGATGCGTGGTATGCATACCCGTTTAGGGAATGTACACACTACTAGGCAGTCTCAGACACAACCCCTTCCTTAGCTGTTCTTAGCTAAGGGCAAACACGGGCCACAGAGCTCCAATAAGCTTACAGCATGCATGACACACCCCCTTATGAAGTCAGCTACCTCTTAGGCTTGCACCATGATGTTACTGCACTTACACAATTGGGTGCTAGCTAACACTGAGGGGAAATCTGTGATTCAGTATAAATCCCCTCATTTGCGTAAAACTGACTGCTAATGCATGGTTACAAGATTGACACTCAGCCTTCCCCTTTAGCAACCACTATTCAATGGTATTGTTGTCTTCTGCACGCCATTGACTATTATGCCAGAATGCTGATTTTGAATTAAAAGCTTATTTCCAGCTTTTTTTTTTATTTTCAGGCCGATCCCGTTTGTGCACCGCTGCCCTACACTTAAACGGACAAAATCTGCCAAAAAAAAGTTAATTTTTATAATTTTGCGACTATTTACCATGCCAATTGCCATATATTTGGCCATTGGCATGCCTACTACATTGAATATATGCTTTCATTGGAGCTGTCATGCCTCCATTTTGTAATTTGCAGAAATGTATTCGGTTACATAACCGAATACATTTCTGCAGGTTACACTATTCCTGCACAGATATCTGCATGCTTCCTGGATCACTAATTCACCTCATCTGCATGGTTTTCACCTACAAATAGGTTGATTAGCATACAGGAGCTTTGGCCGTGCAGGAATAGTGTTGAAGAGCTTGTGCATGTCCTGGGAGCTCATTCCTGGATCGCTCCTCGGCCATATTGCATGCAGCAGCTCTTGCACAATTCCTGCATACTGTGCAGGGCTTGCTGAATCCTGGGGACTGTCTTACTCATTCAGATTTCTGAGTAGCTATGGTTGCATGATGATTGCCTGATAATTTGTCTCACTAAAAAAAAAAATGTGCATTTTCAGGGAGAGTTCCCTTGCACTACCTGATGTAAAACATCAAGCAGCAGGATCCTTGCTTCTTAATCCTGAAAGGCATTTATCAATAAGTCCAGATTATCAGTCATTTTTTGGGTAACCCCTACTTAAAAATGTCCTGAAGGTGGGAAATTTCTGCATGATTTTCATTTTGTTTTCTGGAATTTTGAGACCAGAGGTGAAGACATCTGTCTGTTTGAATGGTGTGGCATACCTACATGTGATCAAGGACCTGATGGTCTGATTCTAAGTGCCCAAGCAGAGCCAATCACTTACTTTTTATTATAATCAAATACTATATATCCAGACACTGTGGGATTGCATTTTGTGTTGCACCACTGTAAGTTTTAATAACTGTTTCCCTTCTCCACTGTTGTGCAACCATGGAGTTAATATATATGGTTTACCATCAAAAGCGCAAATCCGTTCATGCTGTTGACCCAAAATACCGATGTTCTGCATATTAATTAGCTGAAAATGTCGAAGTGCATTTAGTGACACTATTGCATTCAGACATTCAACATTTTTATGCAGTTCATGACTGCAAATCACATGTCTCAACATTTTTGCAGGGAGTGAGCCCCGCACACCCCCTTGCAAATTATATATTCCAACTCTGAGATCGCACTACAGTGAGGAAAAGGGTAATTTCCTGATCTGCATTATACCATGATCTCTAGGCAAAATGTTGACTGCATATGTGTGAATGCACAGTGGCATCTGCAGCAAAGAACACTCGCAGTATAATACGGGAAGCAGCCAACTGACGTTCATCATTCCCATTTTCGACAAACCTTCATTCTGCATTTTCATGGTAAAACTATATATATATATATATATATATATATATATGTGTGTGTGTGTGTGTGTGTGTGTTTGCCTGTCTGTATAGACAAACTACCTATCTATATCAAAGAAACCTCCTCATTAGCACTCTTCAAGAAAAATCTTGATGATTGTATGAGAGATAGGAAATTCACCTCAGGGATCACTTCTGTGGCTCAGCTTGACAGCGGCACAGGAAAATTATTTTCTTGGGGGGCAAAAACCAGGGTACCGTTTGGCTAGGCATATATAGGCGCTAGGGCCAATAGCCTAGTACCCACCTATGAACCTATATATATATATATATATATATATATATATATATATATATATATACTTTTACATACACACACACACACACACACACACACACACACACACACACACACACACACACACACACACACACACAACACACACACACACACACACACACACACACACACACACACACACACACACACACACACAGACACACACATATGGATGTATGGAACTTTTCCCCTTCCATATGAGGTCAGCTAATGGACTTCTATCCTTACAAAAATGCTTATTTTGAGCTTTACGGGAGAGAATTGTGGATTTAATATGTTCTTAAGCAGCTGTGACTAAGCAATTTTTAAGCAGTTATGCATTAATTGTTCACATGGGATGAGTGGCATTTGTTACCAGGATGACACAATCGGTTTCAAGCTTGTGTGACAACAGAATACAACTGGCTACATCCTCTCTGGGTCACATTCATATTGCTTCAGGACATCAGAGCAGCACATCTTAAATCTAAAGGAACTGTTAGTGCCTACTGGTTACAGGCAGAAAATTTAGTGTCAGCCTAAGTTGTGACAGATAAAATGCAAAGGTTCACCTGAAATGCACTATAGTGGTTGTTTAGCCAAAATTTCTTTACTAAACCTAAGCAGAAGAATAAGACCGAATAAGCTCTTCTCAGCCTACACACATTTGGGAATGAAAAGACAAATCTGTATTTCTGTCATAAAAAGAAAAGCTTCTTGATAAACTGCATACTACATAATGAAATCCATCTCCGCAAATAAGAGAACTGCTCTTAACTGAAAACACTCTAAAGAAACTAAGAATGTATGCATAACTACCATACAATCAGTCAGAATTTAAAATGTATTTTTGAAAACTACTAATAGTGGGTATAAAGAATAAAGGCTCAAGAATATTTTTCAAAATCATAACTGCTTTTGTAGTAAAAATTCACTGCAGGTTCTGTGGGCTGCTTCTTAGCTCCTTTAAAGAAGCCATGAATGACGGCAAGCTATCCATGTTATGACTACTACAGTGCTATGCAAAGAGTGACAGTAGGCTTTCTTTAGCAACTCACACTGCATTAGCGGGTAAACATCTGAGGCACTACTACAAACAAAACAGTTTTAAAAGTGGTTCTCATCTGCCGTTGTTATAAAGAAGACACCGCATATCCGCTTCCATCAGAAACTCAGTGAAATAGTCAGAATTGATCACAGGCAATAGAACTGACCTTACAGTAACAAAACAAAACAAAATACAGAGTAAAGAGTAAAGTTATGTGTCAACTCAAAAGGCACTGAAATATCAAGACTAAAATTTCAGATAAAACAAAGTAACGAAAAATGAATAACAATACAACAAAGCAT
>NC_056725.1:1936590990-1936593490 GCF_019279795.1 Protopterus annectens | reverse complement strand
ATGTACAGACAAACCTTGTAAAACCAGCAGTATTCAATGCATATAACAATACTCACACTGTCCGTAGGTTTGGAACCTTATATAAACATGTATTTTGCCTGTGTCCGCAAGTACTGTTGTAAGAGGTATTGCTACCTGCTGTCTGTAACACTACTGCCCACACAAAGGAAGGATGTCTTCCATACAGGAAAGGTAAAGGGACAACGCCCACACTATGTAGTCATTTATAGTAGTGGGTTGCTATGACATTGGTTATTGGAAGTACTACACAGCTGGCTGCATGCAGTTAGCAAGTGGGAAACACCAATTGGTGCCGAGGCCATCACCTGATCATGAGCATCATCTACAAAAGCCTTGCTGCAACCATTTCAAACCAGCTCACTCCTTGTAGTGGAGAGAGAGAAAGAGAAAAAAAAACAGCAAAAACAAAAATAATGGTAAAAAAAAAATAATACTAAAAAGAAAAAAACAAATGGGAGACATCCTGAAGTGCAACACAGAAAATAGCATACTAATAAAACAGGTATGTCAAACATGTCAGCATGTAATTGAATGTAGTACTTGGTCTGTAATAATGGGACAGATGATTTCAAAAGCTTGATATGTGCCATCAAGACTTGTTGTAACGATGTTCTGCTGAAATGTTATGGACATAGCATCTGGCCCTGTGGGCAGAGGGCCATACCTGTCTGTGCAGATCTGCACAGAATGACAAGATGTAAGCCATAATACTGTTTGTTGTCTTCCTCCAAACATGTATATTAGTCTGGCATATAGCTGAAGGTGGAAGTAATGAAGTCATGATAGACATATGAGTGTCAGACCCCACCACCTTCAGAACAGTCATGATAATGTGAAATGTATCATGCACAAACTTCATAGGTTTGTAATAAGCCTATCTATGATCTGTCCCTATATATATATCCCCCCTAATTTTAGGCTGTGTCCACATGTGACGCTCTATGTTGTAGCAAGGCAGAACAGTCTCCTCAAACTGTGAAACCAAAACAGTTAAAAAACAGAAAAATGGCAGCAGCGGAACCACAGCAACACTGTTTTTATTGTAGACAGAGTAAGCGCTTTCATCAGTGTACTCCAACGTCATCAGACAAATGACATAACATATAGTTGCAGTTTAAACAATTTCAAACTGCCATATCAATTACACAATTAAAACCATTTTTTAAAAATTAAAGAGATATTCCCTAAAAACACATTGCAACAAAGAATGTCAAAGTGGGAATAAAAACATCATTACTAGTACTGTAACCTAGTTAAATATAAATGAGTTCTTTACATTAGCAGGACATTTCAAAGTCTTTATCATAAATAGAAACAGAAAAATTTATGCTTAAAAACAGAAACATATATGGTTAAAACCAGTCGACCAGTATGACAACAGTATTACCTAGTCAAAGTTTTTGTCCCTTCCCTGTATATCTATTTGTGTCCTAAAATTCTTCCTCCACAGACCTAGATGCCAACCAACACCAAACCTATATATTTGGCGCTAATCCACTATGCTTATGTTTAAATGGAATAAGTTGAAAGTTCATAGGTGTTGTTAGAGCCCAAACCCAATACTTTAAAAACACTTACACTATATATTGTGGTTCTAATAATGCACCAGAAAATACACTAAAAAATTCAAAGTGTATGATGTAAGTTGTGCTATAAATGAAGTTGTATTAATAATGTTATTAAATTAAACAAGCCATCGTTAGAATAGCTTTATCTATTCAGAGCCTTGAGTTTGAGAAGGCATTTAATAGAAATGTAATCATTAAGCCCTGGAGGCACATGAGCCGAGGTACGTACCTGCCATCTTAATTCACATTCCTCCAGTCTGAGTTCCCAAGGCCCACCCCTAATATTGTGTTCTACCTGTTGTAGTACCACAAACTGAAATTGATGGTTGGGGTGTTCTATAATGTGTCTCTGCAGAGCGTTGGTAGTGTTGTTCTTCCCAATACAGTATGTATGTTCATATATCCTTTCCTTGATTTTTCTCTTCGTTTTCCCAAGACAGAACAGTGCAGCAGTTGAGGAAGGAGGTTCGGAGTGTGGACCTGATGTCTGAAGGCACTGTGTGTGTATATATATATATATATATATATATATATATATATATATATATATATATATATATATATATATATATATATACATATATATATATATATATATATATGTAGACATGTCTGTCTACATATATACAGACACACACACACACACACACACACACACACACACACACACACACACTTCTATATATATATATATATATATATATATATATATATATATATATATATATATATATATATATTTATTTATTTATATATGGGTCTAGGACACATGTTCGACTAGCATATGTCCGAATCACAAAACATTGAACACACATACAGAGAAGTGCACTTAACATCGAAAAGCACTTCCGTGTATGTGTAGTTAAAAAAAAAATTACTTTTCTGCAAAGCCCCCACGCACCCTCCACATC
>NC_056725.1:1936578490-1936588490 GCF_019279795.1 Protopterus annectens | reverse complement strand
GTCATGTAAATGGGGATATCACAAAAATACTTGAATAAATAAGCTCACGCAGTTGATGCATTCGCACACTCCTGTCTGTCCTAACACATATTAACTGGTGGAGAAGCAGTCCCAAGCCCACATACTTTACACTACTTGGTGACATACATCTTTACACCATCCCACTGCTTTTTCAGACATACACAACAGTTATGGTGGCCAGGCAACAGTTCATCTGACAAATATTTGGACATAACATCACACTAGGTAAATACATTGAGCTGCTAGGCATGTCACATAGCACAAAACAGATAGACTGCCACAACACTGACCCAAATTACCTATGGGGAATACACATGTACTTACAAATATAGCAGGCACTACAGGCATGTAACAGCACACAGTAATAGACACCAGTGTGAAAGTGCATACTCACAACCAATATGAACACAGTCACAGTCACATTATGGTAAGCCTAAGTAACATTACAGTATATGTACTGTGTGAACAACACCACCATCATATGAGCCATTCACACAGTAACCCTACATATACTGGGCCAATACACAGTGTATAGCACAACAGCACCACCACACTAAAATAGATGAACTAGGATCCGAATGAAGTACAAACCACTCAGTAAAAAAGCTGTTTTAATTCTAGCGCCTCAGTGAAAACACCTTCTCGGAATACAAATCATATCAAACATCACACTTATATACACACTATGAATCAATGAAGAATTAATTAATTCATTAAATAATTTATCCGTTAAAGCAAACTTTTCCAGTTTAGTTCCCCATTAAGTCCCACAGGAACCAATGTATTAAACTTCAAAATATAAATACTTTCTTTGTACAAAAGTTTCTCCTTTAATACGTTTTCATCCAAACAAAAACAAATAATCTGTTCCAAATAACTTCCTTTTAGCAATTAATAACCAAATGAACAATACACAGTGTAGTCTGATGCCTGAGTGTGGTATAGGACATGTGTCAATCTGGCCCTACAAACAAGTACGCTGATAGAGTACCATAAACTGGAGCAGCATGCAACATCAGATAGAACAGGACCTAGAACAATGACATCTACTATAGTCTGTACACAGGCCAAGTAACATATTCACAATACACACTCTGTCAACAATCACCATAAATACACAGACCTCACTACTGTACACACTACAACAGAGTGTTCAGGTTTTGTCCTCAAATATGAGGCCTACTATACATAACATGTCTAGCACTCTGATATCTCACTGGCTTGGTACCAGGTATGATGTCAGTAAATAATGATGTACTGTACATATGCACCTCTTACTGCATGACATACGGACAAAGGATAACAGACTTGGGGTACAGAGGCACAAACACAGTGCCAATATTGACATACTGCTGTGATAATCGGAGACATTTCCTGGTGTAACAGGGTTTATTGTGACATATCTTTTCTGAGGGATATGAAGTCAGTAACTCACATGGATGTTACCATGTACTGACTGCAATCATCAGAGTATGCTACTGCATATCTAAAGATAGGAAGTGTGTGAGTAACAACACATGTAAGACTCCAAACAGTCTGCAGATAGCTCTACCAGTGAGAGTTTCCTCAACCACATAACACTGTCACGCCATACTTTAAATCATGTAGAACAGCCATATCCACACAAACCCTGTTAAACCAACATTACTTCAAATGTAGAACAGCAATACTTGCATTCTGTCCCCATGTCTGGAACACCCCCCTCCTGTTTCTTGGCCTGTCTCTACAGTGTATGTTGTAAGAGGTATTTCCAACTACCCTCTGTGATGCTGTTTGTCAAACACCCACATGAAGTCCTGCTGACAGTGAAGGAAAAGGGCCAACACTCACATGAAGTGCTTACTTATAGGAGTGTGTTTCCATGCAATTGGCTATAGGAATGATACCACAGCTATTCCACATGCAATTAGCGAGTGGCAAATACAATTCATGCACAGGCCATCAGCTGATGATGAGCATTCTTTACAAAACTCAAATTGCTGCCTATGCAAAACAGATGTACTTTTCCAAATCCCCAGAGAGGGAGAGAGACAGAGAGAGAGACAGAGACAGAGACAAAGTAAAAAAGGAAGGGTGTAAGAGAGCAAGAGCCAAGTGTGTTTGTGTATGATCCATGGGTGGAGAGTGGTATCTGGGTATTATAACAGTTGCCTATATTTTTTACTAATCCATACTATCACATAGTAATTGCACATGGCTGTACACATTTATGGCTGAGGATTTTCAACAACAACCTCTACAGTGTTTGAGAACTGTTGGCCTTGTAATGTGGACAATGGCACATATAGGTCCTCAATATAATGATGCAATAAAATCCACCCTGCAATAGATCTTGTCAGTACACACCTACCCCAACAGGATACTGAGAACACACACACAAACATACACTTACCAGTACTGAGTTTCAGACCCCTACCTGACTACGTATTGTTATTACAGTGTTATGCACTTATTGCACACGCTACGGAGCTTACATGCTGGAGAGTTGTCCAAAGTATCTTTGAAGGTGAGTGACATCAGCAACAGTGCAAAAGAAGGGGTAAGGGAAGTGTAGTACATGTGAATGTCCACAAAAGTAGGTGTCAATGGAGACACACACACACACCCTGTCAGGGAAACACACATATCATCAGAGTTGGCAGGAGCAAGATTAGAACCCCTAGCTAACTAGCTTACTGCACTACAGTATTACACAGTTATCACAAGCGCCAAAGAGCTTATACAGCTAATGCATGGCCAAAGGGTTATGTCAAGGTGAATGACAACAGCAGGCATGCTAAAGTAGGCCAGTGGGAGGTGTAGTGATTGTGAATGGCTTCAAAATCATTAATCTCCACACACACACACACACACACACACACACACACACACACACACACACACACACACACACACTTGCCAGTACTGAGATGCATAGGTTCATTGCTTTGCAGGTGTATAGTAGGTGGATGGGCCTGACAGCTATACAAGACTATGCAAAGGGAATACCTTGACATCAAGCCACATGACAATGGATTCCAGTGTGCCTCAGGGGTGTAGTCCCTGGAGTGGTCCCCACAGGTGGGTAATGTATTCACCATCCACTCATCTGGCTTACTATTGTGAGTGGCCAGTGATGTGCACTTCTTCCCATGCATGTGAGCTATATTCCATAGCATGGCCAGTGTCTGGGTTGTGTACTTGAGGTCTCTAGGGCATGTTGTGTGTACAGATTATCTTCTGATGTAGCATTCCTGACCTCATTTGGGGAGACCTGGCTATGGGACTCAGGTCGTTCTTGCACCTACATTGACAGCATGATGCAGGAATTCAGAGAAGTTAGTGGTGTCTGTACATACAGGGCATGTTTATAAGGCATGGCATTCCCTTTGTGGGTTACATTTGCCGACTCTACAGTTGCTGCAGGCATCCAGTGGGGAATATAGCAAAAGGACCACTGCAATCATGTATTTGCCTGTTGTAGGGATAGAGCAGGGTGCCATGTCCTTTTACTTGCTGGATAACACACACTCAGTCAGGAAATGTTACACATCACAGTACTTTCTGATGTCAGTGGCACTGTTACAGTCAATAGTCACGTAGTCGACTGCAATCACACCGTGGTTACTATCTGTGGGCAATATGCAGGGAACTGCCAATATAATGGTTGTTGCCTAGCCAAGTGTGTTTGTGTATGACACATGGGTGGAGAGTGTTCTCTGAGTAATACAAGGGTTGCCTACATTGTTCACTGATCCATAATGTCACAAGTAGGGCTATGGACTGTCTACACCAGCCTCTCTGCTGTTTGACATCTGTTGTCCTTGTAAGGTGGACATTGTGACATATAGTAGGTCCTCAATATAATAACTTAGCAAAACCCACCCACAATGCATCCTGTCATTACACAATCACAACCTCCACACAGGATACTGATGACAGACACACACACTTCCCAGTACTGAGTTTCAAACTCCTTCATAGATATGTATTGCTAATACAGTGTACCGCATTTATCGCGCGCACCACGGAGTTTATTGGAGGGATGTTTTCCCACGGTAAGTCTAAGGTGAGGAACATCACCAGCCCTTGTAAATACTGGCATTGGGTGATGTAGTAGGTGAGCGATCCCAAAAATAACTTTACACTAATCACACTTTTATATTTGCCAGGGGTGAGGTTCAAACCTATATCTAACAATCTTTACAGACCAGTATGTTAAGCATTAACCATATGCATCACTGACCTGACATGGTTTAGGCTTGGCAACAGGTACTTGTAAGGTGGATGATATCTGCAGGACTACTAAAGTCAGGCTCTGAGATGTGTACTGGCTGTAAATAGGGCCAAAATCTTTGAGGTACACACATACATATGTACTCACACAAACACTTGCCACAGATGAGATTCAAACCCATAGCTGGGTAGTTACTGCTGCTACAGTGTACTGCATTCAGGGTACACACCACAGAGATTATAGCGCTAACCTTTGTCCAAAGGGGTATTTCAAGGTGAATGACATTAGCAGGCTTACTAAAGTAGGGCAATGAGAGGTGTAGTGACTGTGAATGGCCTCAAAATCATTAATCTCTACACACAAACACACACATACTTTTAGAGTTGCCATGCCTGGGATTAGAAATTCTACTTGACTAGTATATTACACTACAGCATTACACAGTTATAGCACACGTCATGGAGCTTATAGGGCTGGTTCTTGTCCAAAGGGGTATTTCAAGGTGAATGACATCAGCAGGCTTGCTAAAGTTGGGCAATGGGAGGTGTAGTGACTGCAAATTGCCTCAAAATCATTAATCTCTACATACACACAGTTGCTATGTTTGGGGTTAGACTTCCTACTTGACTAACATGTTACACTATAGCATTATGTAGTTATTGCACATGCCATACAGCTTATACGGCTAGCCCTTATCCAAAGGGGTATTTCAAGGTGACTGACATCAGCAGGCTTACTAAATAGGGCAATGGGAGGTGTAGTGACTGTGAATGGCCTCAAAACCTTTAATATCTAAACACACTGTTTCAAAGTTACCATGTCTGGGATTAGAACTCCTACCTAACTAGTATGTTACACTATAGCATTGCACAGTTATCACACACACCACAGAGATTATGGGGCTGATAACTGGCCAGAGGATTATTTCAAGATGACTGACATCAGCATGAGTGCTAACATGGGCTATGGGAAGTGCAGTGTGTATGTGAATGGGCCATAAACCATTCCTCTGGGAACACACACACAACACTCAGTCACACACAACTTCACATTTGACAGGACTGAGTATACAAATGCTAGATGAATATTGATTTGCACTATCATGTTACACAGCTATCACAAGCACCACAGACACTATAGGGCTGAGGGCTACCAAAAGCAAATGTCTACAGTGATTGACATTGGCACATCATGTGATACTGGCCAATTGGACATGTGGTGGGTGGGACAGGACTCATGATATAAATCTCTTTGTCACTGTATGCATCTATCTTCCCCACATCTCTCTGTGTGTACGTTTGACCTATTATAGTGTGTTGGCCTTGGATATGTGTGGGTATTCCTATCCAATGTGTGTGCAAAGCATGAATGGTGTGCAATGTGGTGTGCGTGCACAGACATCTGCGACTGACAGATATGTATAGTCCATTGTTGTTGTCAGACATGGGCTTCACTTCTCTAAGTGTAGGAGCATGCGCAGTATAACATTCTGTATTGAGTGTGTGAATTCTCCAGTGCAGGATTTTGTGTTCTACATCTAGAGCTAGCAACCTGTTTCTGCAGGATATCTGTAGATAGGTTGAGAATATGGAGTCTCAGTGGGCAACAGATAGTGGGATACTGTAACTACAGCTGTCTGTGCTGCTTGTGTTCCATGGCTGGTGTTAGTAGAGATATTCAGACATGTACTTTTTTATACTGTGATGTAACTATGTTATCAACTACCAACAGATATACTTAATTGCTCACAGTTATTTCCAGGGAAATACAAGATGAATGAAGCTGTATCCAGTATTGTGGTTTTCAGCCTACATAGTCTTTCACACTCATGTCATTCTGGAAGGGTAGCTGCAGACACTTGCTGATGGATCTGTGTAAATGAATGGTCCAGCACCTTGGTACTGTGGTGGCTGAGGATCCCCTGCTTGTAACCCTATCGACATAACAGAATGACCATTTCCTGATGTGTCCATACCTCTCAACTGAACAGATTCACCCAGGTTACCCAGAGGCACCTGTGATGTAACTATGTTATCAACTACCAACAGATATACTTAATTGCTCACAGTTATTTCCAGGGAAATACAAGATGAATGAAGCTATATCCAGTATTGTGGTTTGCAGCCTACATAGTCTTTCACACTCATGTCATTCTGGAAGGGTAGCTGCAGACACTTGCTGATGGATCTGTGTAAATGAATGGTCCAGCACCTTGGTACTGTGGTGGCTGAGGATCTCCTGCTTGTAACCCTATCGACATAACAGAATGACCATTTCCTGATGTGTCCATACCTCTCAACTGAACAGATTCACCCAGGTTGCCCAGAGGCACGGCTTATATATCTGGTCAGTTCCCCTTCACATTGTGGTTTACGAGCGGGTTTGTAGCCACCCATTACTGGATTTACAGGCAGAGGTAGTATGGGCACACATCAGAGTTTCAGACTTCACACACTCCATGGCGTCCATGCTTCTACACCCCCCACTCTTTTATTCTAGCCTCTTTCTAACATTATGCAAGTGATATCTGGGAAGTATCCCTATAGCTGTCCTTTCATCCTAGTGTTATTTAGAGGTTGCTCCACCGTTCATGCAGTGGGACGTGGTGGGCATGCTACTGGGATTTCTCGACATGGCCTTGCATTTGTGTTCTATGGACTGTGTTATGTTGTTATTTGGGACCCCATGAGATAACATCAATTGGCAGTATGGGTGAGGCACAGGCCTTTGACAGAGGACTGTAGGGCATTTGGTAGTGATGCAGGCCATCTGTAGCCGGCCATTGCATTCTGTCACTCCTACAGTCCCAGGCTGCAAGCCACTGGATTCCTCTGGGGTGACAGGGTAAATGTGGGAGGTGTTAATGGCAATAGTTCCTGTGCATATTAATCCATTGGTCTGGATGTTGGCAGGGTACTGCTTACAGCTAGGGAGTGGGACACACTTGCATAGGACACCTCTTCACCTTGGTGCATTCTGTGAGTATTCCCATACAGAAGTGGGGGTCATGCTGTACTCATTCCCAACAGCGGGGATATGACCTGTGATAAACCTGTGGATGATGGTGGGGTGAGCTGAGTGCATGTGTCATATGGAGGCTTCTTGCAGCTGACTCACAGATATACCTAGGACATTCCCCTTATGCTGCCGTGTGCTGGGACATAGGCATTCTCTCATTACATCATAACTGTGCCTTTTGTGGTCTGCCAGTGATTGGCCAGAATACATCAGTATTCCATACTACACAGACAACTAATGTGCTGCTAACCTGTATGTACAATTCCAAAGGTTTGTGCAGTTGACAGTTACATTTTATGTCCGCTGTCCAGGGTACGTCCACCTGTGTACTGTGTGTATGCTTGGGCCCACATTCATAGCATGTCCATCTTTCCGATGGTGAGAGATATTGACATCTGAACAATGAGTATGGATGACTGCTGAATTGGGTCTTGCTGGGATGCATTGTGGTTGGTATTGCAGTTGTCAGAACATGGCCCTGTCATCAACAGTAGTGGCCACAGGCCACTGGGACACAACCCTCCATGCCTGCATGCTGACCACATGCACACAATGTACAACACAACAACAACCTAACACATACAGCCCTGTATATTGTACACATGCAACAATCTATCCTGTAAATTGGGCCAGCTCAGGTAATCTGTGCTCCACTGTTATTAACCCCACTCCTACATGTTACTGCATTTCTACACAGGACTGGGGGGTACACCTGACAACTGTAAACATTTGCTATGACTGTACTGGTATTTCAGGTACTATGTTGGCTTCCATTTCATTTTGTGTTCTGGCCTATCATGCAGATTAGAGACATATCAGTAGAGTACAGATCTTAGGTTTTATTGACCTATATTTCAGTTTCAGACTTCATACCCTGCAGAACTAACATATAACTGCCTGACCTGTTGTACTCCGTCTGTGTATGGCTGTTATCCTTTGCCATTAATTGGAGGCCTTAGCACAGCCTTTCTTTATGGCCATCTACACCTGTCCTGCTGATTGAGGCTGTTGTTGGGTATGTGAACCTCACTGACATGCATTTGTGTGTCCTATGGACACACATTTGGGTCACCACATGTACTGCAGTGGGATATGTCACCTTGTCTAGTACTGCCTACTTTGTTGACACCAGTATTTTTATGGATTCCATTCTGCCCATATAGGTGTCCACTATCTGCTGCCATCCCATTTAGCCACCCAATTCCCTTGCATGTTCACATCCATACCATAGCTATGACTAGCAGAACATACTACTCCATTCAGCAACTGACAGGAAGCGTAAGTTACTTGTGGCTGTGCCAGTATTGAGGTTGGTGCTGGAGGGATGACTATGTCAGATGCACAGAGTATACTCTTTATACATGATAAAGCACAGGTAGTGTCATGTTTGGCATCCCTTTTTCTGTATGTGCTAGTCAGAGAGAGGTGTCATTCCCTGGGTACCTACCATGTCAATGTATGTTCTATGCATTGCCTCTTTGCCAAAGCCCGGGCATACTAGGCATGCCTCCTTCTGCCTAGATGGGCAGGCTCAGGTTGTTCCTCCTCCAAGTCACTCTGTGTCTGTGCTGGCCTTGGCAATGGTGGGGGGCTGTGTGGCCCTGCCCCATGCTATTCCTGCTGCAGCTGTTTCCACAGGATCATATTGTGTAGCATGGCACATGCAATGAAAATTTGTGTACATGTAGCCGAAGAGTACTGCAAGGCTCTACCAGATATGTCCATGTACCGGGACCATGACTTGAGCATCCCAAACAGATGATCTATTATGATTCTCGCTTGTGCGTGTGCCTCATTATGGAGTTCTAGTTCAGGTGTCTGTGTGTATTTCTGAATGGTGTCATCAGCCACAGCTCCAGTGCATAACCAGCATCCCCCACTAGGTGGCCATATGGATGTCCCCACTGGCAAATCTCTGCTACAGCTGTGTCATATGCCAGATGTGGGAATCATGATAGCTTCCAGGGCTGCCAGCACACACATTAATTATAATGCCCTTGGCATTGCACACAACCTGGCAGTTGATGAAGGGGAAGCCCTTGCTGTTTATGTAGACCCTACCCTGCTCACCAGGTGGTGCTTTGATGTGTATGTGCGTGTAGTCTATAGCACTCACTACCTTAGGGTATTCTGCTATTTGGTGGAAGAGACACATATTGCTGGTCAACACCTCACGGGTGTTGAGGAAATATATGTGCTCACTGGCATGTGCTGACATGGCATACAGGAACTGGTGGAGTACCCTGGATGTTGATGCCTTTGAAATCCCCACAATATCCCCAGTTGGCCTGTGGAAGGTAACAGTGGCTAGTATTCTTAAGCCTAGACATACCTTGGTATCCACTGGGTTGGGTTTCCCTCTTTTGGTTCTGTGTGTGAGGCGTGGCCGGCACAGCTCAACAATTTGCTGTAGGATGTCCCTGTCCACCCTATAGTGCTCCACTATCTCCAGCTTATGTAGCCCCTGGTAGGTTACCCTGGGTCTGTACAGTCTTCTTCTTCTCCTCACTGTGGGTTGGTCGTCAGCATTCTCATCCTCAGCACCCTCAGCCTGTTCCACATACTGATGTATTTGAGGGACAGCAGCCCCTATCATTTTGTTATTTTTTTCTGGTACAATTTCCCCATCTGTGTACACCGGTGGTGAAGAGTTTGTGAAAAAAAATCAGAGTGAAAGGTGTTTGCATAGTTTATAGTAGGGTGCTGGGCTGGGATGGGCTGCTGCCTGTGTAATTGGCTGATTCT
>NC_056725.1:1936538490-1936573490 GCF_019279795.1 Protopterus annectens | reverse complement strand
ACAGTCTTTTAGGATATTAAGTCACCTCCCTTTTTCATGTCTTACACAACTTTAAGTTCACGTACAGCAACTACATCAATGTTTATAAAATAGACATCCACATTACAAGTTTCAGGTAGCTCATTGTGTTTTGTAGATATCAGTGCTTTTGTTTTCATGATTTCTGTTAAGAGAGTGCTAAAAATGTAAATAGACTAAATCCGAAATCCTTTAGCTTGTGAAAATGTCTGTAATGACGTGCTTTTTAGAAATTTGTCTCACATAATCTCACAATTTGTGATCTGTAAGGAAATTGACAAAACAAGCTTTACTTCAAAGTTCTGACATGTCAATAACAGACTGCGGCCACATATAAAGAAAGCAGGAGAGAGATGATGATAAAGTTACAGTTGGTACAAAAGGTACAAACTGCAAAAGAAAGAAGTAATTTGGATCTTGGTACTCTTGAGAGAAAGGATCCCTTAGTTTCAGTTTTGCCTTTTTCCCCACATATACCTTGTTTGATACTGTATACAATATGTATTAACAGTACACAGAGTTATTTGGTGAGTCAGAGGTTGCACGTTAAGCTTCTGACTGCAATGCTGCTTTTAGCATCAAGCAGGATACACATACAAGTAAAGCAAGTATTAAAATATGCAATTACTTTGCTGGGAAGATACTGCTTTTCAGAAATCATTGTTAACACCAAGGTTTTGTATGTTGTGGACTGTCTCACAGGTCCCTGTTTCAGACATGTATCCAGTCATTGAGTCACAAGTTACTTCAGCTGTAACTTATCGAAACAATAAGTTCTTAAATATAACCCTTCATACTTTCCTCATTATCGTGTGACCTGGACTTCGTTTAGGTTAGAGGGAAGTGGGGAGCAGTTTTGTGCACTGCCACACTGCTAGCTGCAGAATTTCATTATTACAAAAAAAAAATTTACAGACTTACTTCACATTGCATTACATACTTTACTCAGTCCACTGATATAGCCTCTGCAGAAAAGAAGGCATAGTATGCAGTGTTCAATATACAGCAAGACTAAAGGAAGTCACTGATTCAAATAAATTGGTAGTTATGCACTTACCATAACTTGGCATCTGTGTTGTCCATTTTTATTCTTCCTCACTGATGGGTCACGGATCTAACTCTGCCACATTTTTCAGACTTGGATCCCAGTCTTGAGCTCTTCCCTCAACCGACAGTGCTTTATACCTTCCCCAGCTTCCCCAAATCGAGTTTGCTGCCTTATTTCCTACTGAACATAGAGACAGAAAAACACACTAGGTTGGGAGGGTGGCCTAATGGTTAAGGTGTTTGCCTTACAAACACAAGGTGCAGTGTTCAAGTCTCACAAGGGATAATTGGCTAGGCTTAAAATGGCCCATAAGGGCAGTTAGCTTAGTACTAATCTATGAATCTATGAACCTAAGACAGAAAAATATCAGAGGCTCAAACTAGGAACATGAAGGTTCCCATATAGTTCATAGATCCTCTAGGAGCAACTATGTTGGAGATGGTTGGGAGGGAAGGTGAGGAAGAATGAAAATGGAGAACACAAATGCCAAGCTATGGTAAGCACAAAACTTCCAAATTTTATGTTGTCCTTTTCATTCTTCCTCACTGATGGGTCAGAGTCCCCAGCTACGTAACCCTTGGGTGGCCTCAAGGAAGGATATGCCAGAGCACTGTCGAACCAAAGGAAGCTCTACTTCTGGAGACAATGTCCAATTTATAATGCTTCACAAAGGTATGAGTCTTTGACCAAGTGGCTGCTACATACATTTCATCAATTGATGAAATGGAGGAGAAAACAGATGATGTTGCCATAGATCTAGCAGAATGAATCCTAGGAGGGTGAGGCAATTCCAGACCATTATTTGAATAAATCAGTGAACTACAGCCAGTAATCCATTTGGCTAGGGTAATTTTGGAGACTGCTTGACTTAAATGGTTTGGCAAAAAATATATAAATAGTTGGTCAGACTTTCTGTACTGTTTTGTTCTATGATGGTAGAAACATAGTTGTCTATGCATGTCAAGAAGATGTGAGACATATTTGTCTTTGTTAGAAACATCTGGGAAGAAGACAGGCAGTTGTTTACACTGATTAATATTATTTTCTGTAGCTACTTTAGTATAAAGGATAGGTTGTTACGAAGGGACACCCTATCTTATGAACAATAATGTAAGGCAGTTGGCATGATGAGGGCTGAAGTTCAGAAATTCTCTTTGCTGATGTAATAGCTACTAAAATGATAGTTTTCCAAGACAGGAATTTCATATCACAAGTGCTTGCTGGTTCAAAAGGTTTCTGAATCAGGTCTTGAAGTATAACCATGAGATCCCAAGAAGGAGAAGGATCCTTTATAGAGGATCTAAGCAGAAAAATCCTTTTCATGAATGCTTTGCATAGTCTGGAAGTGAAAAGGGAATTAAAATAATTTCCAATGTGAAAGTTGGAAATACCTGCCAACTGAAGTTTTATAGTGGAAAGACTACTTCCTTCCTTAAAAAGAGAAGTAAGAAAAGGAAGGACGGCTAAAATTGGGGCTGAAAAGGGGTCAGTATTCTCTTTGGAAAACCATATAGTAAATATTTTCCATGTGTTATGTAGATATTCTTAGCAGATGTTTTTTGGGATGCTAAAACTATCCCCCAGATTCAGCAAGCCCTGCATGGTGTGCAGGACTAGTGCAGGAGCTCCACCAGGCAATATGTCTATCGTGCGATAGAGGGCTAAGCAGTAGGGAGATGCACAAGTGCTCCTGCACTAGTCCTGCATGGACTCAGCTCCTGTATGCAAATTACCCCATTTGCAGGTAAAATCCATGAAAATGAGGTGAATTTGCAATCCAGGAAGCTGGAAGCCGGCCGTGCAGGACTAGTGTAATCTGCAGAAATGTACTTGGTTAGTAATCGAGTACATTTCTGCAAACTACAAAATGGAGCCATGACAGCTCCAGATAAAGAGTGGATATTATGTAGAAAGCATGCCAATGGCTAAATATATGGACATTGGCATGGAAAACATTTGCAAAAATAAAAAAAAAATAACTTGTATTTTTTTTAGCCGACCTTGGCTGTTTAAGTGTAGGGCAGCGGCGCGCAAACGGGATCGGGCAAAAAATAAAATAAAAACCCTAAAATAAGCATTCTAACCACAATCACTATTTTGCCATTATACTCAATGGCAGGCAGAAGACAACATGGCCAGTTAGTAGTGGTTGCTAAGGGAGAGGCTCAATGTGGGAAGTGTAACTATGCATCAGCAGGCAATCCTATGCAAATGAGGGGAATGATATTGAATCCCAGATTTCCCCTGCATGCTAGTCAGCACCCAACAGTGTAAGAGCAGGAATAGCTTGGTGCAAGACTAGGAGTTAGCTGACATCATAGGGTGTGTCAGGCATACTGTAAGCAGATCAGAGCCCTGTGGCCAGGGTTTTCCCTTAGCTTAGCAGAGCTAAGCAAGGCGGTATGTCTGAAGCTGCCTAGCACTCTTTACATTGCCTAAGCGGGTGTACATAGTGTACCAGATTTAAAGGAGAAAAAAAAACAGGAAATAGCAGCTCTGTGCATATTTGAGCACTGTGTTTATGTGGTGCACCCCCAGGCATAAACAGGAAGGCAATGGGAAGGGAAAACAGCAGTAAGAAGGTAATCTAGGAGAACTAGCATAGCCGGCAGGTGAAATGTATCAGAATCAGCCAATTATACAGGCAGCAGATCAGCCCAGTCCAGAACACTGCTATAAACTATGCAACCAGCTTTCCCTCAGTTTTTTCCCACATACACTATACCACCGGTGTTTACAAGTGGGGGAAGTTTAACAAACAAAAACAACAAAATGATAGGGGCTGCAATAGCCATCATACATCAACATGTGGAAGAGGATGAGAGTGGTGAGGATGAGAATGCTGTTGACCAACCCACAGTGAGGAGACGGAGAAGACGGAGAAGAGTGTAAAGACCCAGGGTACCCTACCAGGGGCTACATGAGCTGGAGATAGTGGAGCACTATAGGGTGGACAGGGACCTTCTACAGCAAATTGTTGAGCTGTGCTGGCCACGCCTCACACACAGAACTAAAAGAGGGGAACCCATCCCAGTGGATACCAAGGTATGTGTAGGCCTAAGAATACAAGCTACAGGCACCTTCCAAAGACCAACAGGAGATATTATGGGGATCTTACAGGCATCAACATCCAGGGTACTGCACCAGTTCCTGGTTGCCATGTCAGCACATGCCAGTGAGCACATATATTTCCTAAACACCTGTGAGGCATTGGCCAGCAATATGCATCTCTTCCACCAAACAGCAGAATACCCTAAGGTAGTGGGTGCTATAGACTGCATGCACATATGCATCAAAGCACTATCTGGTGAGCGGGGTAGGGTCTACATCAACCGCATGGGCTTCCCCTCTATCAACTGCCAGGTCGTGTGCAATGCCCAGGGCATTATAATGAATGTGTGTGCTGGCTGCCCTGGAAGCTATCACGATTCCCACATCTGGAATATGACGCAGCTGAACCAGAGATTTGCCAGTTTGGACATCCCTTACGGTCACCTAGTGGGGGATGCTGGTTACGCACTGGAGCTGTGGCTGATGACACCCATCAGAAATGCACACACACCTGAACAAAAACTCCATAATGAGGCACACGCACAGACCAGAGTTATAATAGAGCATGTGTTTGGGATGCTCAAGTCACAGTTCCAGTGCCTGGACACATCCAGTGGAGTCTTGTAGTACTCCCCAGCTACATGTACTCAAATTGTCATCGTATGTGCCATACTACACAATATGATCTTGGGAAACAGCTGCAGCAGGGACAGCATGGGACAGGGCCACACAGCCCCCCACCATTGCCAAGGCCTGCACAGCCACAGAGTGACTAGGAGGAGGAACAACCTGAGCCTGCCCCAGTAGGCAGAAGAAGGCATGCCCAGTATGCCCTGGCCTTGGCAAAGAGGCAATGCATAGCACACACACTGACACAGGAGGGACCCAGGAAATGACACCACTCTCTAACCCACACATACAGTAAAAGGGATGCCAAACATGACACTACCTGTGCTCAGCCATGTATAGGGAGTGTACTATGTGCATCCGACATAGGCATCCCTCCAGCACCATCCTCAGTACTACACCCACAATGTAAGTCTCTCCTTACCAATTGCCAAATAGGGTAGTATGTGTTGTTACTTGTATCTACGGTATGGATGTGAGCATGCAAGGGAATTGGGTGGCTGAATGGGATGCCAGCAGATAGTAGACACCTATAGTGGCACCATGAGATCTGTAACAAATACTGGTGTCACCATAGCAGCCAGTACTACACATGACGACAAAACCCACTGCAGGAAATGTGCTGAACTACGTGTGTCCATATGACTCAAACATGCCAGTCAGGGAGGTTCACATACCCAACAACAGTTTCAGCCAGCAGGACAGGTGTAGACAAACACAAACAAATGCTGTGCTAAGGCCTCTGAATGATGGCTATGAGTAACCCCCCCCAGGCCTACACTGATAGACTACAGCAGGTCAGGCAGTGGGATGCTAGTTATGAAGGGTAGGAAGTCAGAAACTGATATGTAGGTCAATCAAACCTAAGAACTGTAAGAGTACACTGATATGCCTCTAGTCACATGATAGGCTAGAATACAGAATGAAATGGAGTACCTGGCAAACCAGTACAGTAATAGCAAATGTGTACAAGTGTCAAGTGTGCCCCTCAATCCTATGTAGAAATGTAGAAACAGTCAGGTGTGCACCCCAATCCTGTGTAGAAATGTAGAAATAGGCAGGTGTGCCCCCAGTCCTATGTAGAAATGTAGAAACAGTCAGGTGTGCCCCCCCAATCTTATTTAGAAATGTAGTAACAGTCTGGTGTGCCCCCCCAATCTGATGTACACATGTTGTAACAGTCAGGTGTGCCCCCCAATCCTATGTAGAAATGTAGTAACAGTCAGGTGTGCCCCCCAAGCCGATGTAGACATGTAGTAACATGTATGTGTAGGTATAATACCAGAGGTGCACAGATGACCAGAGGTGGCCAAGGTAACAGGATAGAGTGTAGCATTTGCACAATATGCAGGTATGAGTGTATGAGGTTTGTGTTTCATATTGTGTGAGAGTGGTCAGTATGTATGCATGGTGAGGTTTGACCTGGTGGCCATTGCCCACTACTGCCGATGACAGGGCCACATCCTCACAACTGCAATGCCAAAGACAATTCTCCCCAGTATAACACATGCTAGCAGTAAGCCACTGTAAATTTATGATGGTAGTATGTGTCACCATCTGAAAAATGGACATAGCATGACTTTTGGGCTAGATATACAATCAGTACACAGGGAAAAGTACCCAAGACATACAGTATATAATGTGTAACCATGAAATGGAAACTCCCTTGGAATTGTACATACAGGTATGCATCACATTATCTGGGCTTGTAGTAGGGAATACCGATGTCATCTGGTAGAACACTTGCAGATCACAAAGGTGATAGGACTGATGTATTGGGAAACAGCTGATGTCCCTGCACAAGCCAGCATAACTGGAATGCCCCACACATATCTGTGAGTCAGATGCAAGTAGTGTCCATAGCACAAATGCACCCAGCTCACCCAAACACCACCCACAGGTACCTCTCTGGTCGTATCCCTGCTGTTGGGAATGGATACAATATGACCCCCATCTGTGTATGGCAATAGCGAAAGAATGCAGCATGCAGTGCAGGTGTCCCATGTAGGTGTATCCCTAGCTGTAAGTAGCACTCTGCCAGCATCCACACCACCTGATCAATACTGATAGAAAGTATTGGCATGAACACCTAGCACACCTACCCTGTCACTCCAGGGGAATATACTCTATGGCAGTCTAGGACTGTAGGATTGACAGAATGCAACGGCCTGCTACAGCTGGTCTGCATCACCACCAAATGGCCTACAGGCCTCTGCCAAAGGCCTGCATCTCAACTGTACTGCCAATGTATGTTATGTCATGGACACCCAAATAACAACATAGCACACTCCACATAAGCCATATGCAAGGCCATGTGGGCATACCACAGTAACATGTCCACCATGTCCCACTGAATGAACTGCGGACCAACACCAAAACACAGCTGTGATGAGGTGATAGCTGTAGGGACATTATCAGAGAATTTATGCATAATGTATGGAAGAGGATAGAATAATATGGGGGTGGGAGCATGGGCAGCAGGGAATGTGCAAGGTCCAACACACGGCCATGTGCACATACTATCCCTGGCTGCAAACACAAAAATGGGTGGTTACAAACCTGCCCGTACACCACAATAGGGGTAATGTCCTGACTTATGACCCCTGCCTCTGGGTAACCTATGTGAGTCTGTACAGCTGTGAGGTATTGCCACAGCAAGATAAGGCCATACTGTCATGTTGATGGATGTACAAGTATGGGATCCCCTGCCAGCACTGTACCAAGGTGCTGAACTGGATACACAGACCCAGCAGCAAATGTCTGCAGCTCCCCCTCCAGAATGGCATAACTTTCCATGAATATGTAGGCATTTGACCACAATACTGGACACAGCTGCATTCACCCTGTGTTCCCCAGGACATCATTGTGAGCAAAAATGTCCATCTGACAGCACTTGAGGACATAAAACATCACAGTGTATAACAGTACACATTTCTGAATATCTCTGCTATCATCAGTACCATGTAGCAGAAGCAGCACAGACACACTATCCCTTGCGCAGTTTGACCCCGTATTGCCAACTGATCTACAAATATCCTGCAGAAACAGTTTGCTAGCTGTAGGTGTTGAACACAAAGGTCTGCACTGGAGTACAAACTACCTGGAATGGATCCACACATTCAATACAGAAGGGCATACTGGACATGCTCATATACTTAAACAAATGAAGCCTCTGTCTGCCAACAACAGTGGACCATACATATCTGACAGTTGCAGATGTTAGTACATACACTCCTCAGTATGCACCAGTTATGCATTGCACATACATTAGATAGGAATACACACATATATCCAAGGACAACACACTTTAATATGCCAAAAGTACACATGCATAGATGTGTGGAAGAGAGTGACAGTGAAAAAGAGCCTTCCATCATGAGGCCTGTCCCACCCAGCACACAGCAAATGGCTACAACCACATGATGTGTAAATGTCACTCACTGCAGAAATTAGCCACTGGTATCCCTCAGCATTACAGATTCTGTGGTGCAAGTGCTAGCTGTGCAACATGACTTTACAAGGCAGAAGTCATCTAGCAATTGTATACACGTACCTGCTGAATATAAACCTGCGTGTGCCTGAGTGTGGTGTGTCTACCTCTAGATGAATGGGTTATGGTCCATGCACACACACTGCCCTTCCCATAGCCCTACTATGACAAGCCTGCTGATGTCTTTCACTTTGGAATACACCTTTGGGAAAGGAGTAGCCCAGTAATCTCTGTTGTGTGTCCTATAATTGTGTGATGCTGTGGTGTAATAAAATAGTTAGGTAGGAGTTCTAATCCCAGACATAGCAACTGTGTGTGTGTGTGTGTGTGTGTGTGTGTGTGTGTGTGTGTGTGTGTGTGTCTGTGTAGGGAGTAATGCTTTTTAGGCTACTCACACTCAGTACAAGTCAAATGCCGTAATTTGGCAAGGCTGCTGATGTCATTCACTTTGACATACACCTTAGGGAACAGAGTAGCCCAGTAATCTCCATGGCACATCCTATAACTGCATAATGCTGTAGGCTGATAAACTAGTTAGGTAAGAGTTCTAATCCCAGACATAGAAACTGTGTGTGTTTGTGCCTCTGTCTGTGTAGGGAGCAATGCCTTTTAGGCTAGTCATACTCACTACAGTTCAAATGCCCTACTTTGTCAAGGCTGCTGATGTCATTCACTGAAATACACCTTTGGGAAAAGAATAGCCCAGTAATCTCCATGGCGCATCCTATGACAGCATAATGCTGTAGTGTGACAAACTAGTTAAGTAGGAGTTCTAATCCCAGACATGGCAACTGTGTGTCTGTGCAGGGAGCAATGCATTTTAGGCTAGTCACACTCACTACAATTCAAATGCCCTATTTTGGCAAGGCTGCTGATGTCATTCACTTTGAAATACACCTTTGGGAAAGGAGTATCCCCGTAATATCTATGGTGCTCCCTATAACAGTGTAATGCTATAGTGTCATACAGTACTTTGGTAGAGGTTCTATTCCAAGGCATGGCAAGTGTGGATGTTTCTGTGTGTGTTTCTTTGTGTAGGGTGCAATATTTTTTAGGCTACTCACACTCATTACAATTCAAATGCCCTACTTTGGCAAGCCTGCTGATGTCATTCACTGTGAAATACACCTTTGGGAAAGAAGTAACCCTGTAATCTCCGTGGTGCATCCTATACCTGCATAGTGCTGTTGTGTGATAAACTAGTTAGGTAGGAGTTCTAATCCCAGACATGGCAACTATGTGTGTGTGTGTGTGTGTGTGTGTGTGTGTGTGTGTGTGTGTGTGTGTGTGTGTGTGTGTGTGTGTTTGTGTGTGTGCATGTGTATCTGTGTGTCTGTGCAGGGAGCAATGCTTTTTAGGCTAGTCACACTCACTACAATTCAAATGCCCTACTTTGGCAAGCCTGCTGATGTCATTCCCTGTGAAATACACCTTTGGGGAACGAGTACTCCAGTAATCTCCATGGCACATCCTATAAGTGCATAATGCTGTAGTGTGATAAACTAGTTAGGTAGGAGTTCTAATCCCAGATGTGGCAAGTGTGTGTCTGTCTGTGTTTGTCATTTGTATCCTGTGTGGAGGTGGCTGTCAGTGTGTAACAACTGGACTCATTGTGGAGTGGGTTTTGCAAATTTCTTATATGGTGGCCCTATTATATGTCACAATGTCCACCTTGCAAGGATAACACATGTGAAATAGCCGAGAGGCTGGAGTGCCAATCCATACCCTTACATGTGACATCAAGGCCTGGTGAACAAAGTTAGCAACCCTTGTATTACCCAGAGAACACTCTCAACCCATGTCTCATACACAAACACACTGGCCTAGGCAACAACCACTATGTTGGTAGTATTGCCCACAGATAGTAACCATGGTGTGATTGCAGTGGACCAGAGAGGGCATGGCACCCTGTCCATCAGTACAATAGACACACGCATGCAGACAGTGCGCCTTCACTATGTTCCTCACTGGACACCTGCAACACCTCTGGTGCCATCAAATGTGATCCACAAAGGACATACCATGCCTAAAACACTTGCCCTGTATGGACAGATGCCACTGACACCAGGGAATACCTGTATCATGCTATCAATGTAGGTGCTGGGTCAACCTGCTGTCCATTACCAGTTCCCGCTACATGAGGCCAGGACTGGCACGTCTGATGATAACAATCTGTGTACACAACATGGGCCACACACCCCAGGTACAGCTCCACATGTCACTGTACATCCATGTGGGATGTGTGCACATCCCAGACAGAGTCCATGTCATGGACTAAAGAAAACATACATGGCAAGCATTGCACAACAATGCCCATGCACAATAGTACCCTGGGTGACTGGATGGTGAATACAATACCCACCTGTGTTGGCCAATCCAGACACTACACCCCTGAGCCACACTGCATACCATTGTCATGTGGCCTACTGCCAAGGCTTACCCTTCACCTAGCCTTGTATAGCCTTCTGGCACAGTCAACCACTACACACCCGTGAAGCAATGCACGCATGCATGTCAGTACTGGCACCCTGTGTCTATGTGTGTGTGGTGTATGATGCTTTTGACCACATTCACACTCACTACAACTCCCATTGGCATACTGAAGCATGCTGTCTGATGTCAGGCAGCTTCACATACCCTTTGCCCATATAACCTCTGGATAACCCCCTGTGCTGCATGTGATAACTGCACATTACTGTATTGTGGCAAACTAACTAGTCAGGAAGTGTATTCCTGACCCTGCCTAGTGTGTCACTGTGTTTGAGTCCCTGAGAGAGTGTGGCTGTGTTGACGCTGACACCTGTTCATGTGGACAGGCACGTGTACTACACCTACCTACAGTACCAGACTGAGAGACTTAATAATGTGTTTTTTTCAGCATCAGTATATGACAACAAGTTACAACAGACTAAAATTAAGAAATTAGAGCGAGATCTTAGGGATTTCGCGCTCAATAATATTTTTAGTTGGCCAAGAATTAGAAATTATACAACTGGCGTTAAGGGGGATAACTCCAATAGAGAACCAGCACCGAATCAGCAAATGGAAAGAGAGATGGCCCGTACAGATGACGTACGTGTAAGAGATGAGTGTGTTACTGTTCCACTTCCTGAATCTACAGCTGCCTCTACACATGACATGAGGGTGACGCGTGCGTGTTCCAGTATGGAGGATAGACAACAGGAACAAACACGCGAAACGAACCATGGAGAAAAAGAATATGTTATGCAGGGAGCAAAACCCAGGAATGGCTCCACCTTTCAAAGTAGAACTTTTCCGATGTTACCAGCACCCGTACGGAAGACGAATGTGCGCAAATGGAGCACGTCTCAGAACAATGGACACAAGAGACGGAAGGTCTCAGAATGACTATGGGAAATGGTAACATTGTTTATAATATTTCTGATTATAATCTCGATGAAGTGAAAATACAAGTACTTAATAAGGGGCTTACATTTGTACCAGATGCTCTTTCTGAGCACAGTCAGGTTGTTTTGGATGTTTTGAATTTTGCTAGGAATGTGATGCTTAATCAAATGTATCAAGGGAATAGTAATGCATTTAATAGTGATGTGAGGTTAAAGCATCCGAGTGTTTTTATGCCTATTTTTTGTCCAGCATTAACTGTATTTGCAAGGATGTGTGAACATGAAGTTGAGCAGTATTTTAATGAAGTAAGAAAGAAAAAATTCCATAATTTAACTGCAATACAGAAGACTGCATTACATGAAATCATGAATGATGATAATATTGTTGTGAAACCAGCAGACAAGGGGGGGGGCAATTGTTATTATGAACAAACAGATGTATTGCTCCAAACTAAATATGCTACTTCAGGATGCACACACATTCAATAGAATATCTCCTATCATGATTAATAATTATATAGAGAAAGTACACAATCTAATTAGAGGTATGCATTTTACAGGTTTGATAGATCAAGAACTCAGGGAATTTTTATATATTCAACATCCGGTGATAAAGCTCTTCCGAAGATTCACAAAGATGCTAAGGATCCACCCCTGAGGCCCATTGTATCAGGCAGGGGTTGGGTCACAGAACATATATCCATCTGGGTGGAATGTGCACTTAGACCCATATTGGAATTTTTTCCAAGAATTCTGAGAGATACAGCACATTTTATAGAATCCCTCTCACAACATTTAACAATGAGTGGTGAGACAGCACAAATATTTGTAACATTGGATGTCAATAACCTATTCACTGTTATAGACAATACTTATGGTATAGGGGCTATAGAGCAACTATTATCCAACAAGACTAAATATAATATTTATTTATTTATTTTATTTTATTTTACATTTGTTGACCAGGATAGTCCGACTGGATACATGTCCATTTTCAGCGGAGGCCCGGGGAGAAAAAGCTCCACCATGTCAGAAGGTTACATACATGTTCAATATACATATTATTACATTTAGTAGTAATAATGATGATACACAGAAGATATGCAAATTGCTTAATGCTGTATTAGAGAACAATATATTTATTTGTCAAGGAAAGCATTATAGACAACAACAGGGAGTTGCCATGGGCACACCCTGTGCCAACTCCTATGCCAACCTTGTGTTGGCATATTGGGAAGCCTGTACAATATTTGAATCGACACATGCATGGACTGACAAACTCAGCTTTTATGCACGTTTTGTCGACGATATTTTTTTCTTGTGGGATGGTAGTACACAGGAGTTGGAAGCATTTATATTGTATTTAGAAGACAGTTCTGCGTTTTTCAAATTTTCCATGAACTACTCAAAAACATAGATAGATTTTTTGGATGTGAGATTGGACAGAGATAGAATAGGGATGGTAACCACCTCTTTGTATAGAAAAGACTTGGCAAAATAGTCTACTTAATTATGACAGTATGCACCCACGGCATACATTTGATAACATCGTAAAAGGACAGGTATGCAGGATTTCTAGATTATGCAGTGATGATAATTGGTTCCATGAGGAAGTGGATTGTTTTCGAGAAAATTTAATAAGGAGGGGATATAAACATGACAAGCTAACCCCTCTAATAAACTATAGTAAGACTAGAAGAAATGACACAGCCAAACCTTGGATATGTAGAAGGACACATGATATAGAAAATGGTGCAGCAACATTGGTTGATAAAAAAAGACCAGGGAGCATACTAAGATGGTGCTAACCTACAGCAGTGATATAGGTAATACATGTGACATTATAAAACGTCACTGGCAGGTGCTATATACTGACCCTCAACTTAGAGGACAAATAGGGAATACACCAAAATTTATATTTAGGAGGAATACAAATCTGAAGGATATGTTATGTAAAGAACCAAGTAACAATATAAGTGTAAAAACCAATAAGAAAGGCACGCATCCGTGTCATCAATGCAAGGCATGCCATTTTATTTTACAAACTCAGGTTTTTATACATCCAAGAACTAATAAAGAATATGTGTTTAGGGGATATGCTGATTGTAAGACCAGTAACTTGGTATACATAGCTGTTTGTCAAAATTGTGAAACATATTATGTAGGTAAAACGAATAATATGTTTAAAACAAGGATTTTTAAACATTTATCAGATATTAGACTGAATAATGAGCACAATGCACTGGCTATGCATATAAGGAATAATGAGACTCATTCTTTTTCTTTTATGGTGATGCAAACAATTATTCCCAACACCAGGGGGGGTAATTTGTTTAATGAGACTGAGTGTGCTGAAACCAGATGGATTGTGAGATTGGGAGAAGACAAACCACCTGGAATTAATGCCATTGTACCTTTAAAACCCATCCTGAAGAAAAGGAGGGTAAAATACTGAAATGTGATAGGTTGATGTATTATTTAAATGTGTGATGTGCAGTTTTAATTGTTATCTGAAGAAGAGCAGATGGCTTGAAAGTGCTTATGAAGGTTTTATCTTTGTTTTTACACAATAAAAGTTTTTACAGAATTTTGGCTCCACGTGGCGTTCTCTGCTTATTTGTTTTTTGGATTTACCTTGGAGTTTGGCAGTGGACCTAGGTGCAAGAGAGTATTTTTGTTCATACTACACCTACCATATCGCTACCATATCACTGTTGCAGATGTCACTCACCAGCACATACATGTTTGGACAGCTCCTCAACATTTAAGATATGTGGTGCATGCAATAACTGCATAGACATGTGATAGCAATACATAGTCAAGAGTTTGAAACCCTGTACTGGTAGGTGTGTGACACAAACATGCTTAAGATTTACTCTCCCACCCCCTCCCTGACTTATGTTGTCTCTCTCACTCCCTGTTTGGTGGATGTGGAGAACTACACCTGCTTTGCTTAGGCAGTGGCTTGTGTTTTGTAAGTGATGCTCATGACCAGCTGATGGCCTCTGCATGAATTGCAGCCTTCCTCTGCGGTAACATCCCCATTGCCAATTGCATGGATACACAATCCAATATCTAGGAATATCATGTTGGTGTTGGGCCTTTTCATTTTCTGTGAGCAGGACCTAGATCTGGTGTTTGGTAAACAGCATCACAGACGGATTTGGGATTTACCTCTAACAACATACACTGTGGAAACAGGCCAGCACACAGGAGGGGGATGTGCCTGACAAGACTGCAGAATGTAAGTGTTGCTATTCTGCATTTGGAGTAATGTCAATTTAACAGGGTGTGTGTGGATATGGCTGGTCTACATGTTTTAATACCTGTCATGACAGTGCTATGTTTTTGAGGAAACCCCCATCTGTAGGGTCATCAGCAAACTTGGCAGTGTGTGGAGCCTTTTGTTTCTTGTGTTACTCACAGAACACCTATCTGAGAACTGCAGAAGCATAGTGTGAGGATTGCAGTCAGTACATGGTGACAGCCATGAGAGTTACTGACTTCATATCCCTCATAGGACATATGTCACAACAAACCCTGGTACGACAGTAAATATATGAGATTATCACAGCAACATGCCAATATTGGGGCAGTGTTCATAGCTCCAGCCACAAGTCTGTCAACTGTTGTACATATGTCCTGCAGTAAGAGGTGCATATGTCCTGTACACCATTATTTATTGACATCATACCTGATAACAAGCCAGTCAGATATCAGACTGCTAGACATGTTATGTATAGTAGGGGTTGTTTCTGAGGACATAGCTTGGCCATTCTGTGGTTGTGTGTACAGTACTGGGGTCTGTGTACCTAGGGTGACTGTCGATAGTATGTGTACTGCACATACGTACCTTGGGCTGTGCACAGACTATGGTAAATTCCATTGTTGTCGGTCATGTTCTATCTGATGTGACATGCTGCTCTAGTGAACTGTACACTAACTGCTCACATGTCCGTAGGGCCAGACACACACATATCCCATACCAGAGACAGTAGTCCAGTATTTACGTGATATACCCATGTACATGGCTATTAACATCCACATTGAGAGGCGTGGCCCACATGTCTCGCATGAAGGGGATATGTGCACACCTCTGGACTGACCACAGACTGCCAGACTGTCCACATATATTGGTCATATCTTTGCTGTAGTCAACAGGATCATTACACTGCTAGCAGTGGTACTGTATTATGATGTCCTTAGGATGTCTGTCAGTAGCCAATAGCGCACATGTTAAAAGCAGATATGACCTCCCACACACAACATGTCTGTTAAGACAACCCCTGTTACAATAGCAACAGTCTACATATATATCTGCAATACATACCTGACATCCCTTTGCACTAAGAGGTTGGGACTATTGGGGCTGAGGTAGGACGCCACTCCATATTCTGGACATATGGTGAACATATATGTATATATATATATATTTATCCATATATCTATATAGAAATATACACATATACATATGGACATGTATATATATATATATATATATATATATATATATATATATATATACATATAAACACTCAAATATATACATATACACAGAAATATATGTTTACACATATACAGATATAGCTACATAGGCACATATACTTATGGATATCTACGTATATATCGACAGTAATAGGTATATCAGAATAGATATGTATGCACATATAGTTATAGATATCTACATATATATCTACATAAATAGGCATATCCGTACACATAGTATGTGCATACATATATAGCTATATATTCATATAATTATATATATATATATATATATATATATATATATATATATATATATATATATATACATACATATATATATGTATATACAAAGAGATCTACACATGGCCACATATATGATGCACTATACAGATGTGTATACAGACATATGTATGAATATACATGTGTATGTACATGTAGACATATATCAACATATGTATATGTATATATCCATATTCCTGTCATGTGTAAACATCATGGTTGTGTATACCTTCCCAGATGTATCTCACTGTATGTATCTGATATGTGTACATTATAATAAAACAACATATGTGATGCAACACTCATATTAATAACAAGTATTACACAATTGTAGATGTAAAGGCAATTGTTCAATACTAATCAATATGTGTATTGACAGATATATTGGAAAAAATAACAGCTGTCTTCACAGTGGTCATGGCGTAGTAGTTAAGTGTTGTGACCATAATATATAGGGTCCTGGGTTCAAGACCTGCAAGAGCTGTTCATTTCATTGCTGGGCAGAACAAGGGCTGTCAGATATAGAGTGGTTAAGGCAGTTTTGAGCAGATTTGTGCATGTTTGCACGAAGCTAAGTGGTGCTAAGCTAAGGGTAAATGTACGGGCGCTTACACTGTGTAGGCTTCGCTTTCCAGTGTGCAAATCAGCTTAGCTGTTATACTGGAGCAATGTTGATACCTGCTAAGCATAGCTTAGCCCTGGTAACCAGTTCTCACCACCCAGTCCGATTACATAGCAGGGTAATGACATCTGTAATAAGTGCATGTAACGCTATGTACAATACATGTGCCTATGTGTTGTCATTACAGTAGCAAGGGGTGTGTCATGTCTGGGACACACAAGGATATGAGGCCTATACAGCACTGTTATCCATGTGAATGTATTACAGGGTACGTGCTGTCACACTGGCATGTAGTGTATCATGGTGGTACTATTGTTGACAGTGCTTTCCCAGGCAAGAGTAGAGTACTAAATGTAGTACTGACAAGAGGCACACCTGCAGGCATAGCTGGACTCTGAGGCCTCCCTGTTTTGTCCCTGGTGTGTGAACTGTGTCACAGTATACATCCCTTACTGGATAATGATCCGACATGTGGAATGTAACTGTAGACTACCATCTGTACAGCACATGTTAGTGAGGGCTTCCAACATGTAATTATGGCATACATATTGTTGTCAAACGTCTGTCCGTCAACACATTCATCCTACTGCATAGCTACTTGCCAAGCTGATGACTGCTGGTCCCTGAACAGATGTGCAGATGGCAGGTATCCAGCTGTGATATGTACAGGCAACCTATGCTTGAGTGACACTGACATGTCTGCCCGGCTGAGTAAGAACTGGCACATATAGCAGACAATACCCTGTATGCACCACATGTCACGGGTACTTCCACTACACTACCACAGTCAACAGAATATGCTTGGGTATAGGTCTCCATTACAGACACTAACCATGTGTTGTAATACATGTTGCATACATGTCATCTTGATCACCTCAGTGGCCATGTGCAGGAGGCACCCATAGGATTGGCTGATGCATGTCACTCTCACCCTGAGGGTCATCACAATGGTGTCTGTCGATAGATTCCCTGCTGTCACATGGCGGGTGGCAGGATACCACTGTACACACATCCCCTACACAACCCATCTCTCCATGAACAATAGCTAGGTACACAATCAAACGTGTATACATGGACACCCACACAAACACACGCATCCTACATGCATAAACCTCCCTCGACTTCACCAGAGTGACCCTACAGACAAAATAACCACCCACCAACACACACACACACACACACACACACACACACACACACACACAAACACACACACACATATCCACATACAGGTGAGGTTACAGAAAGATAGTACACACAGTCTTCCTATTACCCATCTGTCAACATGCATAACATATGATACACAGCATGCAGTGCAGCTATAGTCAATCCATGTTAGCAACAGTATACGTGTGTGATGCATGTGCTGTGTTAGTAAGTGATGCCCCTTCCCCTGGATACCACTGCACCAATGTACACAGTATTGCTGTGCACCTGTTCCGCACCCTGCCATGTACTATGCACCAAACCTCACAGGTGTACAACATATTGCTGAATGTGTAGTACTGTGTCAGTTATGTCAGCTCTAATGCTCACAGCCTCTATGTTTTTCAGCAGCACATACTTGGGATGATATGTGGACAGATGTAATTTGTGAATGCCTGATGTCTGATTTACATATCTCAATATCAGCGGACCATATATAACCAATCCAATACTATTACACTGACAACTGTCAGACCATACCATGGCTATGGGGAGTGTACACATCCTTATTGATATGACGCACCCATCCTTGATCTGCCATGGGACCACATCACTGCATATATTAGCAGTACATGAGCCCGATATGTGACATATGTCCTGTACATTCACATGCAGTGTCTACGGAATGTGTTAAGTGTGTGGATGCTGACCGCAATGCATACACTCCATGTGTGCATATGTGTGCACACCCTTATCATGATGGTTTGTTGCACCTATTGTTATTTCTACTACAGCAGTCACCACTCCTGGCAAGGGTATACTAGCATGGGCCATCTGCATTTGCAAGTGTATGTTCAGTCTGCCCTACACATGTCCCCCAAATCTGCATGATTGCAAGTTCTACTCATGTGCACATCCCTTGGTGTTCACACACTGCCATCACTATTGCTGTGGTGGTAGGGTTATGTCTGTCACAGTTCCTGAACCTGACTGCGTGCAGATACAGGCATTCTTAGCATCCTTATGATCCCTGCTGCAGTGCACTGGTGTGTCATGCTGACACCCCTCCCCACCTTCAGCCATTTTGCAGATGCTTGACAAGTAAGGCCTACACATGTGTGTCAGTTTGCAGTGTCCCATACACTGAACACCACATGTTACAGCCTAGTCCCAGCTAATAATGTGGACCACAGTAATATGTTATGCCATAGTGTAAATCTGTAACAGGTGCCATTGTACTACTGGTATATACACTGTTGTTGCACTGTATACGGGTGATGTTTCACACATGTCCCTACTGTAGGTCATGTCTCCCACCATTGTGTTACTCCCTGTGGACACATTCCGCAATGACAGGATGTTAGTTATATTGCAGGTGTCTGACATACCCATCCAATGGTCACCACTGTGATGCTGTGCATTTAACAGCAACGATATGTGCACATGTATAGCATGGATTCCAGGTAGGTGTGTTAGATGTGTGCATGGAATATACCATAGCAGTTACATTCCCGGTGTATAGGCAAGCATCAACATAAACCATACTCACCAGTTACAGGCTGCTGCCTTGGTGGCATACCGGAGGGACCTACATAAGAGGGTGAGGATGCAAAGTCAGTGGCCACACATGTGGCACTGCTATAAGGTGGGTGCAGCATTACAGTACATCAACAGTACATGTCCACACTACTATCACATATGCACATCTGTTTATTGCTACTATGCAGCAACAAACTATATATATGACATGTCAGATATGCATGATCTACCTGTACAGATGCAGATAAATATGCAACAGTGGTCTACTGATGTGTCCTGTGGCCGTACCTGCATGCTCCTCAGCCAGTGTGTGGGTAGCACCCACCTCCACAATGGTTAATGGTGTCCGACAGTTGTTTGCTGTGTGGATGGGCAGGTGCCAAGAGGCTGGCGAGGAGCTCCTCAACACATGTTGGGGGGTGGATGGCATGTCTCCCCCATTGCGAGGTGATCCCTCCAGACTGCAGCAGCAAACAGACGAGCATTGCGAAGCAGGTCAGAACAATGATGCCGGACCTGCTCATAACTGCGGTTATGCAGTCCAACATCATTGACCCTGTGGATTAGGTCGTTCCACAGGGTGGTCTGCTCCTGCTGCTCATGGGCAGCCCAGCCAAACAGGACAGGGTAGTGCTGGATTAGATAGTTTAGCACTATTTCAATTTCAGCAGCTGAGTAAGCAGGAAACCGTCCATGTGACATCTTGCCTAAAAGACATAAAGATAGAAACAGGTCTGAGCAACTCATAAAGCAAGGTTACCACAGTTCTTAGGTTCATAGCTAGGTACTAGTCTATCTGCCCGAGGGCATTTATAAGCCTAGCCAGAGTGTGTCGGCTTTCGTAGCCCCATTGATTAATTAACTGAGCCTCTGTCAAGCAGAGCCAATGAAGTGATCCCCGGGGTGTATTTTCTGTTACCCATCCACTCGTCAAGGCTTCTCTTGAAGAGTGTTAGTGAGGGGCTCTGCCTAATGTAGTTAGAAATTTTGTTCCAAAGCATGGGGAGTCTCTGTGACAAGAATCTATCCCTCCAGCATGTTCTATTTATTGTTGAGGTGAGGTTTAGCTCACTAGAGCGCGTGGCATGCAGTAACTTGGATTTCTTTAGGTGGAGCATGCCCACCAATTCTGAGTTGGACATGGCTTTGTAAGTCAGGCAGAGATCACCTCTGAGTAAGCGATATGCCACTGAGTACAGCCGGAATTTTTTCAGTTAGGCTGCATAGGACATATGTTTGAGGCCAGTGATCCTATTGGTGAGGTGCTTTTGTGGTCTTTCCAGCTGTTGGAAGTGTCTTATGAGGTACATCCCAAATGGGGCATTGTACTCTATGATGGGTCTGATGAGTGATGAGTAGAGGGGCACTATAACCTCTTTATTTCTAGATGCGAACCCCTTAGTAATTAGATGGGCCACATAGATGGATTTCCTAACTACTTTGGCAATATGATTGTCAAAGGAGAGATTAGTATCTACATGGGTCCCCAGATCTCTTATTATCTATTCTGTATTAAGGGGGCTGCTGCCTATGTGGTAATTCATGGGTGTTTTGTTTTTCCCAAACGGGATGACTATGCATTTTTTTGGCATTTAGCTTGACGCCATGACTTTGACACCAGGTGTCTGTCTCAGTAAGGCCTTTTTTTATAGGACGTCCGTGTCAGCCGGAGAGTCAATTATGGTTCTCAGTTTGCAGTCATCGGCAAACTTGGTTAGCCACAGTCCTCCTGTGTTTGCCTGTACTTCTGAGAAATATATGCCGAACAGTAGGGGTCCCAGAACCGAGCCTTGTGGGACACCACTTGCGACTGGTTTAGAGTCGGACCTGGAGCCCGCTATTCTTATTGTGTGAGTTCTGTCTGTAAGCCAGTTGGCAACCCATCTTGTGACATTGGGGTTTATGTTCAGACTGGTGAGTTTTTTTATAATACCCAAGTGAGTAATGGTGTCGAACGCCTTGGCGAGATCAAGGTAGGCTGTGTGAACCACCTTTCCCTCATCTATGGCCTTGGTGACTGTCTCGAAGAAGTCAACCTGGTTTAGTAGGCATGATCTGCCCTTAGCAAAGCCAAACTGGATCAGGTCAAGTGTTTGGAGGTTCCCAATGTCTTTGTTAATGAGTTCCATGATGATGCGCTCCATAGCCTTGCAGACCAAGCTAGTCAGGCTTATGGGGCGATAGTTACCCGGGTCAGTGGCGGCCCCTCCTTTGTGGAGTGGAATAACCATTACTCTGTGCCATTCTATGGGCACGTAGCCTGTGTAGAGGCGGAGGTTGAACAGCATGTTTAGGTGAGGGGTTAGTTTGTTCTGTAGTCTGTGCAAGACGCAGCCTGGGACACCATCTGGCCCCATTGATGCTGTGTTTTTGGCTTTTGAAAGGGCTGTTTTCACCTGTGCTTCTGTGATTTCTGGGACAGTGCACTTTTCCGGTATTGCTGTGGGCCCTTTTGAAGGAGAGAGGGAGGTGAAGTTTGCACTGAATCTATCTGCCAGGATGTTGGCAATATCAGTATGTTCAGTATATTTTGGGCTATTTTGTACTAGCTCAGAGCATATCTGCGAGTTGCCACTTAGATTCTTGACATACCTAAAGAAGGCTTTGTGGTTATCTTTCAAATCCTTGGCTATTTTTCTTTCAAAGTTAGCCTTGGATGATTATATGAGGGATTTAAGTTTTTACTGATACTGATCAGGGATGTCTTTCCTTCTTGGGATTTGCTTTTTATATGAGCTAGTTTCCTCCTTCTGTTGTATAACCTGTTTATGGCAGGGGTCCACCAGACTGGTTTCCTTCTCTTAGGGGAGTGAGTCTTGGTTTTGATAGGGATGGCACAATCCATGCATCCTTGTAGGTGCTCATCGAGTGCAATTGTAAAGGATTCTGCATCTTGGGCAGTGTTATCCTTTAGCGTGGGGGCTGTGAAACTTACCACCTCTGCCTTAAGTAAGGTGAAGTTTGCTTTAGAAATGTTTTTCACTGTGGTTTCCTTGGTTGGGGGTGGTGGTGGGGTGTGGACATCCAGGGTGATTAGTTTATGGCCTGATCTAACCAGTGACGGGTTGACCTCCAGTATGGAACACCTGTCGCCCATGTTGGTAATGACTAGGTCCAATATGTTGTGGCCTCTGGTAAGGGAGTTTACCAGCTGATCCAGAGCATTTGAGTTGATAAATTCCAGGAAGCGCTGAGCCTGGGAGTTTGTACTCAAGTAGTTTTCCCAGTTAATGGTAGCGTAATTGAAATCGCCCAATATCAGGGTGTTTGGTAGGACCTTCATATTTTCCAGTGTCTCCAGAAAGGCGGAGTGGTGGTCCTGGGTCATGGAGGGTGATCTGTAGCAGGCCACAATTTGCATTACAGATTTGCCGATGTTAGTTGCACATGGATGATCTCAGAGATATCATGCTGCGCCACTAACCTGGAGGTGTGGGTATCCTTAATGAATATGGATACACCCACTCCACTTGTGTTTCGGTCTGTGTTCTGTGGCCGAAATGTGTGGTCTGAGTTGTAGCCCAGAAGTGCTGGAGTGTTCTCTGGAGCCTTGAGCCAGGTTTCAGTTACTGCACAGATGTCGACGTTTTCCATACTTAGGAGTGCTTCGAGCGCATGCATTTTGAGATTTAAACTCCTGGCTTTGAATAGCATAACCCTCATTTTTTACTTGTGCTGTTTACGGTAGTGGGTTTGAATTTTGAGCCTTGCCTAAAAAAGGCACTATGGGGGCAGCAAGAGCCTTGTCCAGTATTCGAAAGTCAAGGGGTGACAGGTGCAAGTCATGTCTTGCGAAGCAACGTGGCTTGTCAAGCATGTCATCTCAGGCTGACAGACACTGGATCCCCTTTGAATGACACCAGAAGCTTGGCCAATTTTTGAAATTGATCATTCTTTCTTTATACTGAGGTATCATTCTTGGTAAGGGCAGGATGCTACTCAGGGTCAGGGTCATACCCGCCTGGGCTACATGATCAGAGACCTCTTCCATGTCTCTTTTCATGTAGTCCAGGGAGGTACATCTCAGGTCATTCACACCAACATGAACAATGACAGAGTCATATTTGTACTTGTTCTGGAGTGACCTGAGTGCTTGTGTTATGTGGCAGATTCTGGCTCCCGATAAGCAGCTAACAGTAACCTTCTCCTTGTCCAGCGTAGTGAGTGGGGCGTCAGTGTGCCTGACTATTGAGTCACCTATTACTAGTGTGTTAGGTATGTTATTTCGCTTTAAGGGCTGTGATTGTGTGGCACATTGATTTTGTGTTTTATGTGTTGTCTGGTTTGTGATGGGAGGTGCAGGTTTTGCTGGTGTCTGCTTTGGAGCTCTCTGATGCTTTTGCAGGTTTTTATTTAGAGCCTCCAAGTATGATTTTGTATATTTATGTGTATTTTTTGCCAGTGCTGGTTTAGTAGGTCTATGTGAGGCTGGAGGTGTGGTGCAAGTGTTAACCTTCTCCTCAAGACTGTCTGTTCCAGTCTTGGGTAGAAAGACCTTAGCCTCCAGTTTGGCTGTATAATTGCATCTCTCGCATATGTTGGTGTTTTGTGGTAGGAGGAGAGGGCTGTCTGTGTACATGAGGCAGTTGTAACATTGCCTCAGGATACCCAGGTTCACCAGCTGGACTGGAGAGTACACCTGAAGTTGCCCTTTGGTCATGCCTGAATAGTAGGGTGAGCTGCTTAGTCACTTGGTTGGTGAGGGGTGGATAAAGAGTCTTGCTCTGCTGGGCAGTCAAGTGTTGGGGTATATTAGTGCTTGCTATTAGGTCTGAGCAAGTGTTGGACTGTAGGATGCTTTTTGAGTGCTTAGGTTGAGAGTTAGACTAGTTTCAAGTGAAAAACTGAAGAGGAGACTTAGTGGAGCCGGGAATAATTTAACCCCAGCTAACCGCTGCCACCCGGTGCACTAAACTGTGCAAATGCGGTTTTTAAACTACTAACATCTGGGCTGGAACCACTCCTCCAGGGACAGATGGCTGCTCAAAGTTCCCCTCTCTCACAGGTGAACAGAGAAACGTCCCTCTATCCAAGTAAGGTATGGGCAACTCAGAAACTTGTAACACAGCCCTGAATTCAGCAATAGCCTGAACACTAGATTATACTAGCTTAGAAAGGCGGGAAACAAGATTTTTTTTTTCTTAATACACATCTGTCACCCCCCACCATATCAGTGACAACAAACTGTACACACAACTCAATAGGTATGGCTACAGCTTACCTACCAGTGGGACAGATATTGTATTGTACCACACTTTGTGCTATGTGTTTGTAGTTATGTTCCTGGTGTGGACACAGTCATTGCTGGCCTGTTACAGACTATTCACCTGCATGCCATTGTCAGGGCCACTATGGTTCCATATATGCCTGTGGTATGCTTGCTATGTGATTGCTGCACATCTGACATTTTGTGTTATTGGAGATATCTATGCATGCTGTTGGACATGTTCTGGGATAGTGTAGACTATTACAATCCACATATGTTCTATAACAGTGACACAATAGCATGTTTAGGGCATATATGGCAGCAGAACCACCTCTCCAAACTCATCTGCCCATGTTACCAGGCCACATCACATGTGTGTCCCACCCTGGGGCCTCCTAATGTACTTGTCCAGCACTACCTTCAGGTGGAACCACCTCAGGGGATGTTGTCTCCTCCGGGGGCACAGACAGACATGATCCTGTCCCCTAAGGTCAGATCCAGGGTCTGTTCCATAGCGGGCTCCACAGACACATGTGGGATGTGCTACATCACCTTGAGGCACCCAGTGTACATTCACAGGGTCCACATGGTCATCCTGCTCAGCCTCCAGGCCAGGCATGTTCAGGGCGTGGACTGCTGTTGTGAGTAGCAGTGTGTGGGAGGCTTGTTCCTATTCTGTCCATATATGGGCCCATGGAGCTTCCACATCGTAGACCAAACACACCATCCTAGGTGTTTACCCACCGCATGTGTCATATACCACCCATGTAGGCTGTCCTCTATATCTACCAACCCAGACCACCTCCACAACTATACCTGCCATACTTTCCATTATTCCCATTCCCTACTTCACAGTCAAGGGCAATGTGGTCTCAACAAGGGTTTCACATGTGACATACCCGTCCATGTTGCACACACTTTCAGCTGAATATTCTGTGTGTATTGTTATGTGTGTTGTTCCCTCGCACACAGCATGCAGCACTGTGGTGGTAATATAGGGGACATATATTTACATACATATATATGTTTGTATATATGTAGACATGTGCATATAGATATATATCTATATATGTGTAGATATAGATGATGTATATATGTGTTTATATATATATATATATATATATATATATATATATATATATATATATATATAAACACATATACATACCTATATGTGGGGTACATTCAGACATCAAGTCCACAATCTCAAAACTCCTTCTTGCACAGCTGCACTGTTCTGTCTTGCGACAACACAGACAGGTGCCATATATGGACACAGCCTAACATTAGGGGGTATATGTAGGGCCAGATTGCAGGTAACCCTATTACACACCTATGGCATTTCAGCATGCTACAATACAGGTTAACCTGAGTGTCCTGCATGTGGTGGGCTGTGGAACCCACATGTCCATCATTATGGCATTACATCCACCACCTGCTATTGGCCAGAGTAATAAACACCCCTTCCATTACACACCACACACTATATTGGAATACATCTTGTCAGTCGGTGCTGCTCTACAAATTTGACGGGTATGGCCCACTACCCACAGGGACAGACTCTAATGTTCATAGCAGTTGTTCAGCTGAAGATCATTACAACAGCAACACCCATTGGCACATGTATAACATTTAACATCATCTACCCCCGTATTATGGACCAAGTACTACAGTCAATTACATGCATATATACTTCACATACCTGTTGTGGAGATGAGGTCTGTTGTGGATAGTATCCTTGTAGAAGGTAGTTTTTTTTCACTCCTTCTCCTGCTACCTTTGTTGTATTACTGGTGTTGTTGCGGTTCAGGAGCTGTTGTATGTTTATGGTTATTTCTGTCTTTCACTTTATTTCTCTGCGTCTGCGTCTCTCTCTCTCTCTCTCTCTCTCTCTCTCCAGTAAATGGATTGAGCTGCCTGAAATAGATTGCAGCATGGCTTTTGTGGATGATGCACATGATCAGGTGATGGCCTCTGCACCAATCAGTGTCCTCCACTTGCTACCTGCATGAGGCCAGCTGTGTAGCATTTCCATTTACCACTGTAGTTTGGTTATATGTTGTCTTCTGGAAAGAGTTATTCATTGCACTTTGAAGTATCCATCTGCATGCTTTAAAACATTTACAATATGTGGGGTGCTATGCCCCCCACACCCCCTTACTTTATATACAAACTCCATGATTGCACTTCAGTGGGGAAAAGGCCATATACAACTTTACACGAAATGAGTTTCAGTGAAATGAGTTTTCAGTGAAGTGAGCTTTCAGTGAATTGGTTGCAGGAAACTGACTTTCAGTGAAATGAGTTTTCAGCAAAATGAAGTAGACCCATATGTGTGTGTGAGTGTGTGTGTGTATATATATATATATATATATATATATATATATATATATATATATATATATATATATATATATATATGTATATATATATATATATATATATATATATAAAATCTACATATATAAACACGTTTCCTCTACTGTTGAATGACTGTGATGGATGATATGTTTGAGAAAGCATCAACGCTATTTATATCTGACATGGCTTTGTGGTAAATCACTTTGGCTATGGTGTGCCGGGTCCTGGGTTTGAGACTTACAAAGACTGCTTATTTTGTTGCTGGGCAGAACAGGGGCTGTTGGATACAGAGTGATTAAGGCCCTTTTAAGCAGCTGTAAGCAGGTTTGCGCGATGGTAAGCAATGCTAACTTCTGGTTAAATATGCTTACAGAGAGTTATCCTCAAAATTGCTTATTCTGTGTGTGCATTGCTTACCCCTGTGCAAACAGGTTTAAACCCATTTACTACTGCTTAAATGTGCTTACTCCCACTTACCGCAACACTAATTTCTTTAAAAGAAAAGAAAAAGGGGTGATGGGAAAGTGGTGAAAAAGGGGCACAAAGAGGGAAAGACAGTAGGGAAAATAGTTAGGGATGTGCAGGAAGGGTGTAGGGAAGGTCCATAGCTGCCCATTTCATCTACAGCAACAGCTGTGCATATACACTAATTTTGAGGTATATTTGGACACTCAAATCCCTGAGAGAGTGTTGAGGACAACAGTAATATGTTGTGAAGCCAATTAGACCTGATTACATGTGTCCAGTGGACATGTGTGCGAAATGGACAGCTATGTATAGAGTGAGTTTTTTTTTTTTTGGGAGCAGATTGCCCTTTTTTTAAGGTGAGAGTGGGATGTTGGGGAAAGATAGTAGGTATATTTGGGGAGGTAGGTTGGGTAGGATGACAGACAAGACAGCATACAGGGGTGGTATATGACACATGTGGGGGCTAAACACCTTGGATGGGGAGGGGTGTTTGGAAGTCGGAAGCCCATGAGCACCCAAATGGAAATAGTGGGACTGAGATCCCCACCCGTGGGCAGCCACCACTGCACCTTCCCATGCCGAAAGGTGGCTGTGCTGGGGACTGGGTAAGAGGGGCAGGCTGACCCTCTAAATCCATCACATGACAAGCTGGCATAGCTGATCTCCAAACTCTCTGAGGAGCTCGCTATGCACCTGACCCCGGACCTGACAATGGCTGACAGTTTCCTGTCTGCGCCCACTCCCACGGGGGAGAACCCCATCCCCTGAGGCAGTTCCAGCTGAAGGTAGTGCAGGACCAGTGGACGAGGAGGTCCCAAGGTGGGCCCGAGATGTGCTGGTGCCTGGTGCCATGGCTGATTGAGGTGGGAGAGGTGGTTCTGCTGGGACCGGCCTTCCCATCCGTGCTATGGTGTTTCAATTTTAAAACATATGTGGGTTAGTAACAGTCAAGACATTCCAAGATTAGGTATAACAGCATGCATAGATATTCCCATCAACCCAAAACACCAGATATGGAACAGTTGCATAACAAACAGAACACATGCATATATGGAACCACAGTGGCCATTACAACAGCATGCAGGTTACACTGATGGCAGCATGCCACCAGTGTGGGAGTATTTCAACAAGGCACATGCATAGAAACAAATTTCAGCATTTATCAAACAATAGGACATATGTCCCAACAGTAGATTTAATTGTACACATACCCATTGAGTTGTGTATTTAGATTATTGTTGCAGATATGGTGGGGGGGGGGATGTCAATTAACAACTTGTATATCCCTGTAGTTCTCATTACTTTCTCAATGCTTTCTTAGTCAGTGCTGTAATCTGTACCTTACAAGTATTATTACACTACCCTATGGCCTTAGTTTGGACAGTGGCATTTTTGTAGACAACTATATACGTGAACTGTGTTTTACCTGCAATACACACCTCTTAACTGGTATACCTGTGGAGGTATTGTTTGTTAACACTACCTGACTGATTCTACGCATATTCCCAGAAACCGGGTTGATGTTATGCACATACCTCTCAATCTCTTATTGCACACACTCTGGTCAAGGCTTGACAACATGCAGGTGAAACTGGGACATATTTTGACACTTGCCCTCATAAACCTTTGGTGAGTTGCTACAATGACAGATTTATTTTCATATACATTTTCTGCATATTTACAGGTCTGACAGTCAGTTATATGTCATTAAATGCTGCCTAAATGTCAGAGATCATCACACTGATTTGCCAAGGAGACAGAGTAACAGGCAGCAGATATGGGTCAATTATCTGGACATTCTGAACAAATCTGTACAGTTGAGGGGTATGATTCTGCATACAGCTTACAACCTCTCCCAGGATTCGAACCATGGCTGTGTCTGCTAAAAATAAAACAGTCTACATCACAGATGAGTGTGTTATTTAGACACTGCTGTCTATCTCTTCACTGATTTCTGTCTATAACTCTCCTGCGGTTTTACAATCTGACATTGTAATTACAACAGTCTTATACAGGGATTCCTAGACAGTTTTATTATGCAGCACAGTGCGGGTGACAGTGATGAGTAATACATTGTTATTCAGAGAAACTTCAACACTAACAATGCCATACAATACCAGACTAAACAGTACCAGTCCAGGATTTCAATCTTTTATTTTCAGATACAGTTTTGTTATCTGACAGACCTATGGACGGAGTGTTAACACTACCTGAATGTTGCCACACATATTGCCAGATTCCATGTTATTATTATGCACATATGTCTCACTCTGTTATTGTACACACTCTGGTCATAGCTTCACAACATGGGGGTAGAGATGGGACATACTTTGCATATTACTCTCATAACATTTTGGTAAGTTGACAGGTTTGATCTTATAGATATATTTCTGATGGTTATGATGTCTGACAATCAGTTGTATGTCATTATTTGCTGCCTAAACTTCTGGGATCATCCCACTGATTTGCCAGGGGGACAGGGTGACAGGCAGAAAATGTAAGCTAATTATCTGAACTTTCTGACAAAATATGTACAGTTGAGGGGTATGATTCTACATACAGCTTACTACCACTCCCAGGATTCTAAAAATGGCTGTGTGCTAAAAATACAACAGTTTACATCTCAGTTGAGTGTGCTATTTGGATTTTGTTGTGTATCTTTTCACTGTTTTCAATCTAAGTCTCTCTCTGTTGTACAATATGACGTTGTGATTACAACAATGATATGCAGACATTCCAACACATTTTATTTATGTAGCACAGTGTGGGTAACAGTGCTTAATACAAGAGTACTATTAAGAGAATGCAACACTACATTACCATATGATACCAGAGTAAACACAACCAGTCCAGGAGTTAGATCTTTATTGCCATGCTGTTACCCTTTTATTTACATACAACCTATATGAGACTCTTCCTGCCATATTGTCTGGTTTATTCAGTACATCCTATACACAATACAGGTTTTATACTGGCAATTAACTTTCTACTATTTTTAGATTTATTTCTTATGACACTACATGCAAGATTATTACTAAGCTGCCTCGCAATGCAGCCTCTGCAGCCTACATGTATGGGCTTCTTAATTCACAGTCAGCTCCACTGCTGCTGTCAAAGACATAAGAGGAATATTTAGTCATACCTATCCATAATATACATAAGTTGGCAATTATTAAACAGGTAGTAGAATGAGTACTTACACACTGCTAGGACATCACCCTGCCTAGCTTCTTGGATCCACTGATCCATGAGCTCCATCTTGCTCCATTTCAGGTTGGCATAGAGATGCCTGACCAACTCAGCAGTTCAAGGGATGCCAGTGGCATTGGTAAGGTCACAGGCATGACGGTCCCAGGCTTCCGCTTTATATTGGGAACCCTGGTACTGGCCCTGCAGTAGTCTCTCTTCATGGTCTTTTACCAGTAGTCCTGCCATGACCTTGGACTACTGGATGCCCCAGCGCTGTGCTCGGAAGCATGATCTTTCTCTGACACCAGCCATTGTACCTATAGGAGGAAGCTGCAACCAGTTATGAGATGAATTCCCGCTTGTGGGGTTTAAATAGGGCTGATTATCTGCACTTTGCCGTGATTGGATGGTTTTGAAAATGCTAAGCTATGGGCAAACCTGCTTACCTAAGGGTGGCATTGCTTAAAGGGGCAATACCAATGGGCAAATCAATTTAGCTGGGCTACGCATTGCTTACGCCTAGTAAGCAGAGGAGTGCAATGCATAGCGTTGCTTATTTTTAAATTTGCACACTATTTGTTGTTTGACATTGATTTATCATTCATTACATGTTATATATTTGTTTAGTATCTGTGATTCATGTGTACGTTCACTGTATGAGGTACTTTTGTTTATTGGAGGATATCACCACTTTATTACAATGACACCTCACATCTGGACTTAATGCAGTACTCCAGTTCACATATATATGTTATTTAGTAGGTTATACAGCATAAAACTGTTTATAGATTCCTTTCACATATAAATTGTGATTTTGCTATAGTGATGATCTGTTTGGATATACCACAATTTTATGTACAGCTGTGATGGCTTACTGGTTAACTGCTGTGACTATAGTGTACAGAGTCTTGGATTCAAGATCTGCAAGGGGTGTTTATTTTGTTGCTGGGTAGAACAGGGGCTGTTGGATACAGAGTGAGTAAGGCACTTTTAAGCAATTTTAAGTGGGTTTGTGTAGGTTTGCACGATGGTAAGCGATGCTAACTTCTGGTTAAATATGCTTACAGAGAGTTAGCTTCAAAACTGCTTATTCTGTGTGCGCATTGCTTACTCCCATGCAAACAGGTTTAAACCCGCTTCCTTCTGCTTAAATGTGCTTACTGTATGCAACAGCTGCTGTTCTGGCCAGAAAACAAATAAACAGCCTTTGCAGGTCTTGAACCCAGGGACCTGTACACTATAATCACAGTAGTTAACCTCTAAGTCATCATAACAGTATATATAGGATTGAGGTATTACCAAACAAATCCTCACTATAGGAAAATCAAACTGAACATGTGAAAGGAATCTATATAGTCTTATGTTGTATAACCTACTACATAACATAAATATGTGAACTGGAGTACTGCAGTAAGCCCAGATGTGAGGTGTAATTGTAATAAAGTTATGAAGTCCCTTAAGGACCCCATACAGTGTATGTACACATGAATCATGGATACCAGACACATACATAACATGTAATGAATAATAAATGAATGTCAAAAATCGAATATAATGCAAATTACATTTTAAGCAACCGTAAGCATTGCACAGCACAGCTTAGTAAGTATACACAATGTGTAGGCCAGCTAACTCAGTTTGCCCACTGGTATACCCTTTTAAACAATGCCAAACTTAGGTAAGCAGGTTTGCCCATAGCTTAGTCTTTTCAAAACCATCCAATCACAGCAAAGTGCAGGAAATTGGCCCTATTTAAACCCAACAGGCGGGAATACATCTCATAACTAGTTGTAACTTCCCCTTGCAGGCACTATATCTGGAATGGGTGAGGGTGCGTGCTTTCGAGCACAGGGCTGGGGCATCCAGGAGTCCAGAGTCATGGCAGGACTCCTTGTCAAAGACCATGAGCAGAGACTGTTGCAGGGCCAGTACCAGGGTTCCCAATATAAAGCGATAGCCTGGGACCGTCTCGCCTGTGACCTCACCAGTGTCACTGGCATACCCCGAACTGGTGAGCAGGTCAGGCATCACTATGCCGACTTGAAGCGGCGAAAGGGGGATCTCTTGGATCAGTGGTTCCAAGAGGCTAGGAGGACAGGGGAGGTCCCAGCTGTGTGTAACTATCACTCCACTACCTGTTTAATAAATGTCAGCTCATGTATATTATGGATAGGTATGGCTAAATATTCCTCTTATGTCCTTCACAGTGGCAAGTGAGCGGGCTGTGAACCAGGAGGCCCATGGATGTCGCTTGAGAGGTTGCGATGTGAGGCAGGTTAGTAATACTCTTGCATGTACTATCATAGGAAATAAATCTAAAAGTATTAGTAAGGTAATTTTCTGTATAAAACCTGTATTGTTTAAGGCAAGTACTGCATACACCAGAGAATATGGCAGGAAGAGTCTCATATAGGTTGTAAATAAAAGCATAATAGCCTGACAATAAAGGTCTAACTGCTGGAGTGCATGTGTTTACTCTGGTATCATATGGTAATGTAGATTTGCAATCACTTAATAGTACTGTTGTATTAAGCACTGTTACCCACACTGTGCAACATAAATAAAATGTGTAGGACTGCCTGTATATGACTGGTGTAATCCACAGAGGTCATTTAGTACAACTGAGAGAGACATAGACAGAAAACAGTGAAAAGAGAGACAACAAAATCCAAATAGCACACAACTGAGACGTGAACTGTTGTATGGTAAGCACACACAGCCATGGTTCGAATCCTGGGAGTGGTAGTAGGCTGCATACAGAATCATACCCCGCAACTGTACAGATATGTCCAGAATGTCCAGTAAATCGGCCCATATCTGCTGACTGTCACCCTGATTACAGACGTTTAGGCAGCAAACAAGAAATACAACTGATTGCCACAAATCTATAAGAACATACCTGTCACTCTAGCAACTCCCCAAACAGTTATGAGAGTAAAAAGCCAAGTATGTCCCATCTACACCCCCATGCTGTCAAGCTGTGACCACAGTGTGTACAGTAAAAGAGTGAGATGTATGTGCATAATACTAATGTGAAATCTGGTAATCTGTGTGGCAACATTCAAGTAGAAATAACAAACATTGCTCTCACAGGTCCGTCAGATACAAACACTGTGCCTAGAAATAAAAGATTGATACCCCATACTGGAACTGTTTACTCTGGTACTGTATGGCACTGTGAGTGTTGCAGTTGCTCTGAATAATAAGGTATCACTCATCACTGTCACCCACACTGTGCTACATAATATAACTGTCCAGGAAATCCTGTATAAGAGTGTTGTAAGTTACTAAAGGTTTAAGAGGGCAATAGTCTAAATATGTCCCGGTTCACCTACATGTGGTTAAGACATGACCAGAGTCTGTGGTAAAAGAGATGGACAGGTATGTAGAGAAAACCAACCTGGAATCTGGGAGTATGTGCAGAAATAGTTGGTTAGTGTGAACAAACAATTCCTCCACAGGTATACCAGGTAAGAGGTGTATACTGCAGGTAAAACCAGTTTGTGTATATAGTTGTTGACAGCCATACTACTGTCCAAAGTAAGGAAATAGGGTAGTGTACTAATACTTGTAAGTTACAGATAACAACACTGACTAGGAAAGTAATGCGAACTACAGGAATACACTAGTTGTTAATTGACATCTTTCTCTCCCCCCACCATATCTGCAACAATAAACTAAATATCCAACTCAATTGGCATGTGTGACTTAACTTTAATGTTGGGACATATGTCCTATAGTTTGATAATTATTTAAATCTAATTCTATGCATGTGCTATGTTGAAATCCTCCAACATTGGTGGCATGGTGCCATCAATGTACCTGTATGCTGTTGTAATTACCACTGTGGTCCCATATATGGATGTGTTCTGTTTGCTATGCAACTGTTCCATATCTGGTGTCTGGGTTAATGGGAATATCTATGCATGCTGTTACACTTAATCCTGGAATGTGTTGACTATTAATAGCCCACATATGTTGATAAAACATAAACACCATAGCACGTATGGGAATGTGGGTCACAGCAGGCCCACCTTTCCCACCTCAGCTGGCCGTTGCACCGGTAACCAGCACGTCTGGGGCCCAACCTGGGACCTCCT
>NC_056725.1:1936530990-1936533490 GCF_019279795.1 Protopterus annectens | reverse complement strand
GTAACACTGCTGCCCACACACAAGAAGGATGTCCACCATACAGGAAAGGTAAAGGGACCACGCCCACATGATTTAGTAATATAAAGTAGTGGGTTGCCATGACAGTGGTAATCGGAAGTACTACACAGCAGGCTGCATGCAGGTAGCAAGTGGTGGATACTGATTGGTGCAGAGGCTATCACCTGATCATGTGCATCACCTACAAATTTTATGCTGCAATCTATTCAAAGCAGCTCAATCCATATAGTGGAGAGAGACAGAGTGAGAGAGAGAAAAACAAAAATAAAACAAACAAACAAATATCCAGTAAATAAAAAGTTGTTCAACAACTGAACCTACAGACATCCGAACTTAACCAAGGGGACAGAGCAAACTGTATCCAGAAGAGACAACAATCCCAAATCAGGTATTCGAAGCATATATGCATGTAATTGAATGCAGTACTTGGTCTATAATAATGGGATAGATGATGTGGAATGATTTATATGTGCTATCAGGAGTTGTTGTAATGATGTCCTCCTGAACAACTGCTGTGGACAATAGTGTCTGTTACTGTGGGCAGTGGGCCATACCTGTCAACTGTGCAGATCAGTAGTGAATGACAACATGTAAGCCATCATAGTGTGTGTTGTGTACTGCAAGACATGTATATTAGTGTGGCCAATAGCTGGTGGTGGAAGTAATGCCATTATGAGTAACACATGAGTTTCAGAGCCCACCACTTGCATGACAGTCATGTTAACATGCAATATAGCATTGAAACTTGAGCAAAACCAAACAAGAAAAACAAAAAAGCCGTGAACAGCGAAAGACAGCCAAAAAGAGTGTATTTATTTTTAAGCGCTTTTCGTCAGCACATGTAAGCTAACTTCTTCAGAAACACAACCACTGACAACATAACCATTTAAAAAGGCTGAACAATCAACCTACGTTATACAATTGACTCAATTAACTCAATTTTAAAGCAACAAGAGCTGTAACTGGTGACAAATAAGTGAAACCTAAATTCATGTTAGAAGCAGAGAGTACATAAACCATATCCACTTATTAATTTAAAATCCATATGGTTTTGTTAAAAACATTTGGTAAATTATTATTAAATATTACAAAATAGAAAATAAGTATTTATGATGACATAAGCACAGCAGGAAATCTGTATGCATATACAAAGGTCACAGGAGTCATGTATATAAAGTAGAAACATATCTAAAAACGAAAAGTATTCTAAAGTAAATAAAAATTATTTATGAATTAACAAAAAAAATTATTTATATATGAAATAGTTATTTATGCATATGTATAATAATGTAATGTTTACAAGAGGTGTAGTGTTTTCAAAAAGTATATTGATGTGTTTTCGTGTTTTTGTTTTTATTCTAATATTTTCGATACTCCAGACCCCATGTTTAAATTCCGAGTTTTAAGTCATACATATTAGTAATAAGCTCAGCTTCCAATAGGAAGGTGAGAAAATTATGTATATAGTGTGACATAATATAAGGTTCTCGAAAAATGTATGGTTCTCAAAAAATATATATACATAATCTATTTTTAATTTTTAATATATAATAGATTAAACCTACATCAGGTTACAAATTTCATATCTAACATATTGACAATGATATTAAGAAACTAAAAATGTCAAAAGATTCAAAATGTCATACACAAAAGCATAAAAATCTAGGCAGTCATCTCTTTAGACTGTTCAATTTTAATAAACTTCCTATTGAAAAAGACTCATTTAATCCAGGGAAGCTATACGCATTCAATTTCACCTGCCATTTCAATTCTAGTTCCTCAAGTTTCAAGTTTCTAGGACCTCCTCTCGGGTCAATTTTTACATGGTCGATAGCCATAAATCTAAAACCATGGTTAGAGTAGGCCGCCGTGTGTTTTGCAAGTGCATTCTCCAGTTTCCCTTTTCTAATAGCGTACAGGTGTTCATACATCCTTTCCCGCAATCTTCTTTCGGTTTTACCAATGTAGAATGCTGGGCAGGATGTACACCTGGCTAGGTAAGTGGTGAATGTGGTATTACAATCAAATTTATTCCTCAACTTAAATTCTTGTCCATTCAGACTAAACGAGTTACCTTCGTGGACGTATTTACAGTAGTTACAGTTCAGGCATTTATGCATACCAGGACATCTCACTGTAGACGTATCATGCCTTTCTAACAGGGTTTTAATGTTGTTCCTTTCCTGTAAACTATCATAGGTTGGTCCCCTAGTTTTTCATATAACTCAGGTTGTATTTTGAACAAGTCCCAGTTTTTCTTCAATATCGATAAACAAAGGGTACTCATTGTACTGAAAGTGGTTATAAATTTGACAGTAGATATGCTATTATTAAGCTGTTCACTATTTAGTGCCATACTCTCCTCCTGTCCACACTGGTCGCTTTCGACCAAGTTAGCGCCACTGTCCTCAATAGATGTTACAATGTTAGTCCTCAAAAGTGGCATGTACACATTACTGTGTCTTTTATCCATTACCTCCTG